>NC_135506.1:24860919-24996571 GCF_052857255.1 Amblyomma americanum | reverse complement strand
GGACGAAGGGAAGAGAGCTTGTGTGATTGGCGTGTTTGTCTTAATTTTAAAAAAAACGTTGAAATGATTGCGTATATTTTCGCTCATCTCTTCCTAGGAATTTGCCACACGAGATATAACGGAAGCAGTTATTGCGTGTTTCCACAGCCCAGCCAGCTGCCAACATCGGATTAGCCACAGACATGAATAGCGAGGAGGTAGCGTACAATTATAATTATCTCGACTGCGTGTGGAAAGGCAGATTGGCATAATAAAGCCGACCGTTTCAAGCCATGCCTGTCGTATTTGTCAATGTCTTGCTTCCGAGCCGTGTACTATATCACGACCCTGTGTTTGGGCATTTACAGGGTGTGAAATGTCGTTGTCTCCGTGATAGCTAACAAACGTTGACATGAAACTAGTCTTTTCTCAGCAAACGCACGAAATACCCGTACTCAACGCGTCTCTGACGATTTACCGAATAATGTTCTCCGAAAGACAACTTCGGGAGCGACAACTGCATGAGTTACTATCATCTCGATACCCGCTTGTATTCGTTTTTTGTCGAGCCTACTTATACAAGTAACCTGGCGGTCACGCGCAATACCGTTCATTGTATCTGATTTTCGTAGTATCCGGACTCCCTTCATTACTACCCAAAATACTAAATCCGCTCAGAGTGACGTTTACTCCTCAAAAACTGCATCATGCACCTCTGTCGTTTCAAAACGGGACTTACCACGGCGCTTGCCAGGCTCTCCGGGGCGGTCATGTCCCCCGCGCCGATATCCTTGCTTCCAAAAATGTCCTTGAGGAAAGGGATGAAACCAATCGTGGTGGAAGCGTCCGCGGCAGCTGGGGGCAGGTAGGCCACGTTAATCAGACTCCTAACGGTATAGGGGAGTGCTCGTCGTTTGCGTACAATGGCTTCGTTAGAGAACGGCTCTACAAAACTATAGACACCCGAAGCAACATTCGGCAAACTGTACAGTCGTATCGACATGCGCCTGATCATGGTATCTTCGACCGCGTCATGGAGTGTTTCGCCGAAGGCTTTACACAATTTTTTAAAAATAGGCTTTTTGAGTGTGATAAGCGCTTTTTCCTGCATAACATCGTCAGCTGTGTAGGGCATCAGAATACAGCAAAGACATGTTAAATATGAGGCTGATTAACTAATATTCAATAGTTAACTTTCTAACTATCATTGTTAGGTTCATTAATTATCGATACGCGTGTATCCCACCGTAAGTAATATCCATGTCAGTGTTTATAAGTTTGAAAACGTGGTTACCCACGACTCTGTGCCAAAAAAAAAAACTGTTGGCTACATCGCACCGAAATACATGCGCTTTCGAGAAGCTTGCAGGCAAAGAAACACGAGACCCGTCCTCTACGTCCTGTGTCTCGCGCTGCTTAAAGATGAATCCATTCCAACTCGCCCAGTTTTCTGTTCTCGTTAGCATTCCAAGACCGCACCTGTAAGTATTTAGAACAAACAGCTTCCACTACTGATGTAGAAGAATATATACTCTCAAAGGAGCAAGTAACAAGAAGGCCTAGACTACGGTACAACAATTCAGCTTAAATGCATGCCACACCGATGTACTCACCTGACTCGAAGGTTTTACTCTGGGCTGATGCTTATAATCCGGTCAGAATATGTGTCCCAGTGAGTCCGCGCTTAGTTCTAAATGAGTACAGTTTCTTATAAAATAATTCGATGTATGCATGCGCAATAGACCTTGTACAAGCCAAAAGATTTACTTGCCAAGTTATGTTATGTGCATAATTACTGGATGAACAGTGAGAAAGCCTTTGCGGCAGAGCTGGAGGTGGATATTTGAAATAGACTTGCCTTTGTCTAGAACATGGTTGTTTGCGTTGCACCAATATTTCGCTGCTATCACTCAATCATCGAAACACATTGCTTAGTTGAGCATTAATGAGCAACTTTGCCTTGGACGTTCCACGAGATTTCAGAAATTGAGCAGCAGGCAGAGCGAGCCAGGTGGCCTCCGTTACCAACTGTTTCAGAGAGGACGCGCTTACCATCTCTCCATTCATCCATAAAACGTCCACATCATCCCAGTCGATGCACAGGTTCTAGTAGAACAGATATGCCTCTTTGTTAGCGTCAGTTGTACGAAGGACTTTCGCCGCGGCAAAAGGCGTCGTATGTCACAGCCAAAAATTCTTATGTATACTGCCTAGCCAACGGGATCATTACCCATGGCCAGGCCTACGACATAAGGACCATGTCGGCGTTGGAGTTGGCTGCCTTGAGATATGCAGCTTGTTGTCAAGCTGTCCAGGTTTAGAAAGTGCCTTATACGCGGGGTATTCTTTTTTAATCGATCCAAGTGTTTCTTCCAAAAGCCGTGAAAACCTGTCGGTGTGGTCTGTGCACGCGGAATATTCTTTCAGCGTTAATAATAATAATTGGTTTTCTTGGGGGAAGGAAATGGCGCAGTATCCGTCTCATATATCGTTGGACACCTGAACCACGCCGTAAGGGAAGGGTAAGGGAGGGAGTGAAAGAAGAAAGGAATAGGCGCCGTAGTGGAGGGCTCCGGAATAATTTCGACCACCTGGCGATCTTTAACGTGCACGGACATCGCACAGCACACGGGCGCCTTGGCATTAAATGTAACGACAACAGCAGAATTGAAGCGCGAACTGCAAAACTGGAAGATAATACACTAGAAAGGTAGACTACTAGAGAGAGGTTGATTTTCGCATAGCAGGCGTAAGGGCAGCTCATTGGAAATGCTAATAGTCCGCGCCTACATTTTATCTCTTGCTGCTAATATTTTTTGATTGCTTGTGCTCGCGTTTCAGTTCTGTTGTTCGCTTTTTTATTTGACTCAGATAATTCGGCAAAGAGGACATTATGTCAGTGAAAGAGTGCAAATAAAAAACGACTTTCGAATATTTGGCCTCAGGGCAGAATATTGCATTGCGAAAAAAAGTCTGCCATTATCGAGGGCGAGCCCAACTTATAAAAATTTTCCAATCGACATCGGGATTCGAGATCATGATCATCATCATGATCATCATCGACTGGAAGACGTCGGCGGCGGCGGTGAAGGCTGAGAGCGCGAGAAACAGGTCCTATCGCTTCTTAGATTAATGGCCGAATCGCAGTATCGTATGAATTTGGTGCGTTTTTTTTTGCATGAGCAACAAATCTAGAAAAAGTACACATTTATAAAATTTTTGAAGACTTGTAGAAAATACCGGTTTTACGGTAGCCATAGCAACTGTTTTTGCGTATTGTCGAGACGGCGAAAAACTCGATAAAATATTTTTAATAGCAATGCACGTAAATAATGTGAAAAGTTAAGTTCTAAACACTGAAAAGCGCTTTTTGCCGCGTGTTTAGCGTAAATTCCAGAGCGAATGGCTAATAATAATAATAATAATAATAATAATAATAATAATAATAATAATAATAATAATAATAATAATAATTGGTTTTGGGGGAAAGGAAATGGTGCAGTATCTGTCTCATATATCGTTGGACACCTGAACCGCGCCGTAAGGGAAGGGATAAAGGAGGGAGTAAAAGAAGAAAGAAAGAAAGAGAGAGAGAAAGAAAGAAAAGAAGGAACAAAGAAAGAAACAAAGAAAGAAAGAAAGAAAGAAAGAAAGAAGGAAAGAAAGAAGGAAGGAAGGAAAGAAAGAAGGAAGAAAGAAAGAAAGAAGGAAGAAAGAAAGAAAGAAAGGAAGAAGGAAAGAAAGAAAGGAAGAAAGAAAGAAAGAAAGAAAGAAAGAAGGAAAGAAGGAAGGAAAGAAAGAAAGAAAGAGAGGAAGAAAGATAGAAAGGAAGAAAGAAAGAAGGGAAGAAAGAAGGAAAGAAGGAAGGAAAGAAAGAAAGAAGGAAAGAAAGGAAGGAAGAAAGAAAGAAAGAAAGAAAGAAAGAAAGAAGGAAGGAAAGAAAGGAAGAAAGGAAGAAAGAAAGAAAGAAGGAAAGAAGGAAAGAAAGGAAGAAGAAAGAAAGAAAGAAAGAAAGAAAGAAGGAAGGAAAGAAAGAAAGGAAGAAAGGAAGAAGGAAAGAAAGAAGGAAAGAAAGAAAGAAAGGAAGAAGGAAAGAAAGAAGGAAAGAAAGAAAGGAAGAAAAAAAGAAAGAAGGAAGGAAGGAAAGAAAGGAAGAAAGAAAGAAAGGAAGAAAGGAAGAGAGAAAGAAAGAAGGAAAGAAAGAAAGAAAGAAGGAAGGAAGGAAGGAAGGAAGGAAAGAAAGAAAGAAAGAAAGAAAGAAAGAAGGAAAGAAAGAAAGAAGGAAGGAAGGAAGGAAGGAAGGAAGGAAGGAAGGAAGGAAGGAAGGAAGGAAGAAGGAAGAAAAGAAAGAAAGAGGTGCCGTAGTGGAGGCCTCCGGAATAATTTAGACCACCTGGGGAACATTGTCCCGCAGCAGTGGCTCAGTGGTTAGGGCGCTCGACTACTGATCCGGAGTTCCCGGGTTCGAACCCGACCGCGGCGGCTGCGTTTTTATAAAGGAAAAACGCTAAGGCGCCCGTGTGCTGTGCGATGTCAGTGCACGTTAAAGATCCCCAGGTGGTCGAAATTATTCCGGAGCCCTCCACTACGGCACCTCTTTCTTCCTTTCTTCTTTCACTCCTCCTTCATCCCTTCTCTTACGGCGCGGTTCAGGTGCCGGCCGAGATGTAAGACAGATATTGCGCCATTTCCTTTCCCAAAAAACAAATTTTTCATAAGCTAGCGGGGCATACTTTGTTTTCTTCCGGTTCGAGCTTATACTCGAACGTATCATTATATTTAAGGAAACGTTACTAAGGTTTTTTTTTTGCATTGCTGAGTAAGAGAGATGAAGACTGCATTTGTACAATGAAGCTGCTTGCACCTTGTTGCAGTTGTTGCACCTTGTTGCTGAGGATCAGTTTTTTTTTATTTTTGGCCATACGAAAGAACGAACTCCGAGCTTTATGGGCTCTTGTCATTACTTTGCGCCGTCCTCATTGCAACTGTAACTGCACATCCTCAAGAATTGCCTTTCGCGAAATGCAATCGTGGTCATGCCCGTTGCTGTGTTCCGACAGCAAATGTTTCCCTTTTTTAACAAAACACACGTCCTCCGCCATCTGCGCTCGGAGCATATTATAGTACGCAATGTCTGTCAGAGTAAAGAAAATTCTCCTGAACAGCGAGTTTAACATCATTTCTCGAGAACAGCCTGCGATGTGGAAATTCCCATTGCCGTGAATTCACGAAAAACCAGACATAGAGAATGCATATTAAGCAACCATGACAAAGAATATTTAGAGCGCTTCGAACAATTTATTGCGACACATGAAAAAGTCTAGGGCGCGGTAAGTGTAATCCACTTCTAATGCTGCCGATACTGACTTCTTTCGGCTGGTTTCTGCGAGATAAGAAGCGAGCATGGGTGGATGCATTACAAACATTCCCGCGAGCATGCCCCCTGTGTCTTCACTTGGCTCCTTTTAACTCGCGCCATACATTATAGAGTGAGAGCTATTATAGGCCTTTAGCACATGCAGTCGGAAGGTACTAACGTCGAACTGTGCATGCGCATGCCGGCTGCGCATGCGCTGTGGCCGAGCCTGGCTCTTCTGATGCCAATACTCGTGCGCAGCCGGCGTTCGGTAGACCGCTATGCCTCGACGCTAGTACGTATCGGACCCGCTAAACGCGTCTATTATTAATACATCCGCTGCCAGGATCAACTTGGCTTCGGTTTCTTGCCACGTTCATTAATTTACTGAAAAACATGGCACCGAGCTACTGAGCAACCGCGGGGAGATGATCAAAATGATCAATTGCGTTGCACTGGTGCTCGCAGAAATAAATTGTTCATCATAAATTCTCTTTTTTCATTTCTACGGATGCATGCGCATCAAAGGCGCACGCATATAAATGGGTGAGTTAGTGGAAACCATGCATAATGAAGCGCCCGAATTGCGTGCACCCAGAAACGCATATTAAAGTTCACGGTTTAAAACTGTTTTTGAGAGCGGACGCATGGCACTGATTGCTACGTCATTAACAGCGCCACGTGTGCTGTCAGGACGCTTAGCAGGATGATATCAAGTGGTCGGCTATATATACTGCCGCTGTGCGAGCAGGCACACAAGAAGCTCTGTGCCGTCCAAGAAGAGGGAAGAGTTACAGCGTGCCTCAGTGACCATGAGGACTTCGACTTTTGTCCTATTCCCCCTGGTTGTTATTTTGGTTCACCTATGCGAGGCTGCAGTGCTGCTATCAGTGGCACCATCAGAATATGCTGGAGTAAGTTGGCTATTGCTAATGCGAAAGCATTATATGACAATGTCGCGTCATCAAAAGCTTCTCCGCATGATTGTGTCGTTAGCGTGTGATGAGATCTCACTGTGGGAAAATTTGGTCGATGTGTTGCGATTAGGTAATTACCCTATTGAAAAAATGTGTACAGGTTTGAATAGGTCGACAAATAGGATTATGGCACATTTCGTTTAACATTATAGGATGAAGCTTCCAAAGCGATTAAGCCTTTCAGAGACTCCTTAGTGGAGGTCTCCGTATAACTTCGATTACCCGTGATTAATTACCGTGCACTTACATCACATAGTGCATGCAAGTCGTGGGTTCGAACCCGCCCGCTACGGTAGCACTTCGATGGAGACAAAAAGTGAAAGGCTCGTGTACTCTGCGTTGTTAGTGCTCGTTAAGAACCTCAGGTGATCGAAATTATCCGGAGCGCTCCACTACGACGTCCCTCATTGACTGAGCCACTTTGGGGAAGTCCATCCTATAAAGCCAAACCAAATGTTCCATAATCCTATTTGCTGACCCATTCAAACCTATATGCATTTTTCAGTAGGGTAATTTTACGCGGAAATTACATCTGGACGTTAAAACAGCCACGGACGTCGACATACTGCCTGGATGTCAAAACAGCCATGGCGTCAACACAGCGCCTGGACGTTAAAACTAAAATAAATGAAAGAAAAATGAAAAGTAAAAAATAAAATAAAAATGAATAGAAAGCCTACTGGCGTCGTGGAAAAAAACAGCATTCTAGAAAATTGTATGACGTCGGATCCGCTGACGTCACTGCGTGTATATACATAGAAGCAATGCTTTCGCATTTTTTCCAATGCGGGTCGCCGCAGTGATCTCGAAGTTTTTTGTTGCCCTTCGTGGTAGCGTCTACTTTTCAGTGGAGCCGCTTTCGCTATGACTACTGGTGCTGCTTTTTGAGGGCTGTAAAATGCGAGAGCACGCTGAATAATCGTCGCATGCTAAACCGCAACGAGACGTTTGAAACTGATCTGAACTTTCACATGCAAGTTGGCATAGTAATTGTATGGAGAGATTCACGTAAGACTGCACAATTTTCAAAAAATTCCTTTAGACACTGGTTTGGTGAAGACCCTTTGATATCAATCATGTGTGTTTATGAGTGCATGAATGTTGAGCATGCTTGATATCACCTTTCACCTTTTCTTTTTTTTCCTTTTCCTCTCTTTTTCACCCTCTTCTACTCTTATCTTCTTCTCTTCCTTCACCCTCACCTGGTGTAGCATGGTAGGCTATAGCAACCAGGCTTACCTCTCGCGTATTCATTAAAGTCTCTCCTCTCTAGAATGGGAGCTACAATTATTTCATGCTTAAAAACAAGGTACCTGGTAATTCACCAACAATTCACCAACGTGGGTGCGGGGAGAAGGAAGTATGCACTTTTCAAATGCTTTTGTTTTCGTCCGTGCAGTCTAAAAAAAAGTGCGAGAGTTGTTCGGCTTCAAGCGAATGCGGAGAAAATCTTTGCTGCATGAAACGTAAAGACGGCAGACAAGAATGCGAGTCCTACGTCAGGACAACTGGAAAACCTTGCTCAAACATATATACGGGGAACCGTGTCTATCAACACTGCCCCTGCATAGGTTTCGGTATGTGCAGTTTTTCTACTTTCTTGTATTCAGGGTTGTCACGCTTGTTGATTTCTTACTCAAGCGGAGGGGGATGGGGGAGGGGGGTGGAGGCGATACGGAAATCAGAGGCTCCTTATGACACGGATCTGAAGGGAGCCAGTAATCACTGAAACCTAAACTAGGATACCTTTTTTAGATTCTGGGTGTTTATCAATGAAAAATTAGTAGCCTAATAATTTAGACTGAATAGCAATTAGTTAGAAACTAGAAGAACAGGCAACCCCATGACGCCAGTGGGATCCAAACCCACGACCTCCGTGTGTCGCGTACGGAGCTCCGCCAACTTCACGTCGGCGGCGGTCCAACTTCCTACTTTCGGGTGTATTTGCGTTGCGTATAACAAAAATGAATAGTTAGGTAATTTGTCTTTACTAATTAATTAACTTTGGCGAAGGAAAAATACTGCAGCCTTGGCCACGCGACTCAACAGCCCACAGTTGGTTTCATGTGGCTATAGGATTCTCCTTCTTTTAAAAGCTTGGTTATCTTAAGCTGGGACACCTGTATGTGCGGGCGGAACGAGTAATTGGTCATGCAGTGTTTTGTGATAAAAAACTACCAAAGACGCACAGGCGTGGTAGTCACTTCAGTGGTAATTCTAGGATAAATTTTTATCGCACATTCAGTTGCAGTTAACTGAAAGTTGGTTACAGTGAAACGTGCGGACCTATTACGAATAATTTATATCTGGTTCATAATGACTTCAGCGCTCAGGTGCAATATTGATGATGCGTGTTCTGAGTGCGAGCGAATGACTGTGCTGTAAAAAACAGCTTCCTGCTAGTGACTGAATGAATGTGGCATTTGAGGTACTCAAGCATGTGATTGGCTTTGTTTACGATGTATTTTATGCGCGTTTTCCAGGAAAGAGTAGATGCGCATGACGTGAGTGGCGAGATACTTATATGACAAGACTGCATCTAAATTGTTACCGTCTAAGTCATAATAGGTACGTTGCTGGCTGAGAGGGAGGTGCACCTGAGTTTACTTCTTTTTTTTAACTTATAACGTCATATGCTAACAAGGCTGTTACAAAGGCACTTTTCGGGCTGTTTCTCAAGTTTACGGAGCACGTTAAAGCTTTCGAGCGTGATGACGAGGGGCTAGGCAAAAATCTTCTCATCTGGTCCCCTTACTTCATGAAACCACCTACTTTCCGACCCATCCGAATAAGACGTTCATTGGGCAGTACGTGCAGGTAGAAGTTGTCGATTACGACATATTATGACGAAAGCGATGCAACTTACCGCGAGAAAGTTCTATGTAAAGGTGTCGCTGCATATTGAACATGGATGAGGAACGATGGTCAACCGTTTCCTGCGAATGTTGAGTACGATAACATTTGTTTTGCCTGAAATGTTCTTATAAGAGCCCCGGTGTTTGTCTCTGTATAGACGGGGTGAGAACGAAGAGAAGAGAGCTTGTGTGATTAGGGTGTTTGCCTTAATTTTAAGAAATATTTAAATGAATGCCTACATTTCGCTCATCTCTCCCTAGGAATTTGCCACACGAGATATAACGGAAGCACTTATTGCGTGTTTCCAGAGCCCAACCAGCTGCCAACATCCGATTAGCCACAGACATCTATCAATAGAGAGGAGGTAGCGTAGAATTATAATTATCTCGACTGTGTGTGGAAAGGCAAATTGGAATAATAAAGCCGGCCGTTTCAAACAATGCCTGTCGTATCTGTCAGTGACTTGCTTCCGAGCCGTGTATTATGCCACAACCCTGTGTTTGGGCATTCACAGGGTGGGAAATGCCGTTGTTTTTGTGATAGCTAACAATAGTTGACATGAAACTGGTCTTTTCTCAGCAAACGCACGAAATACCCGTGCTCAACGCGTTTCTGACGATTGACCTAATAACGCTCTCCGAAAGACAACTTCGGGATTGACAACTGCATGAGTTACTGCCATATGGGTATCCGTTTGTATTTGTTTCTTGTCGAGCCCACTTATACAAGGAACCTGGCGGTTGCGCGCAATACCGTTCGTTGTATCTGATTTTCGTAGCATCCGGACTCTCTTCATTACTACCCAAAATACTAAATCCGCTCAGAGTGACGTTTACTCCTCAAAAACTGCATCATGCACTTCTGTTGCTTCAAAGTGGGGACTTACCACGGCGCTTTCCAGGCTCTCCACTGCAGGGCGGTCATGTCCCCCACGCCGATATTCTTGCTGCCAAAAATTTGCTTGAAGAAAGGGATAAAACCAATCATGGCGAAAGCGCCCACGGCAGCTGGGGGCAGGTCGGCCACGTTAATCAGATTCCTAACGGTATAGGGGAGTGCTCGTCGTTTGCGTACAACGGCTTCGTCAGAGAACGGCTCTACAAAAGTATAGACACCCGAAGCAACATTCGGCAAACTGTACATCAACGACGTGTTGCCACAAATCAACATGCGCCGGATCATTTTACACAATTTCTAAAAATAGCCTTTTAAGTTAGAAGAGCGCTTTTTTTTCGGAATAGCACTCTAATGCAGCTAAGACGTGCTAACTAGCAAGTCGGTTAACTGATATTCAATAGTTAACTTTCTGACTATTATTGTTAGGTTCATTAATTATCGATAGGCGTGTAGCCCACCGTAAGGAATATCCATGTAAGTTTTTATAATTTCGAAAACGTGGTTATCAACGGCGTTGTGGCCAAAAAAAAAAATGTTGGCTACATCGCGCCAAAATACATGCGCTTTCGAGAAGCTTGCAGGCAAAGCAATCTCTCAAGTGCACGTAAGTCGTCGAAATGGTCAAAATTGGTTGGGCCACAGTGCCGATGTTAGCCGCATTTGCTATATGCGGTGCACCCTGAGACGAGCAAAACGGGCCCAAATAATAAATTAACCTAGGTGCTGCCATGAATGTTCAGGCCTTGTTCTTTGTGTTTTATTCGCCGTAAAATCAAGTCGGATGATCAGGCAGCATCCCGAGGTTCACTGCTAAGTAGACAGTCGACACAATCAGCCGTGAACGCAGCTGAATATCAACATTTGTCGTGTTTCAGGGCGCCTGTCGCGCTGGCAGAGGCGGCCATTCTCAACTTCTACGTACCGCTGTTCTCACAAGCAGTTGAAAATTGACCGCCAAGTGAAAAAAAAAGAGAAAGTAAGACATAAATTAAACAGTTTTTTTTCTAGCTTCAAGGCACGTGGTGCACCATGTCAAGAACGTCTTTTCTTTTGCACAGACAGTGCCCATGGGGCATTCTAAACGCCAGCGCTGTCGTAAGAATAATAATAATTGGTTTTTTGGGGAAAGGAAATGGCGCAGTATCTGTCTCATATATCTTTGGACACCTGAACCGCGCCGTAAGGGAAGGGATAAAGGAGGGAGTGAAAGAAGAAAGGAAGAATAGGTGCCGTAGTGGAGGGCTCCGGAATAATTTCGACCACCTGGGGATCATTAACGTGCACTGACATCGCTGTCGTAAGAGCAGAACTCGTTCTCGTGCGAATACAGAATGTTCCCTTTAACGTTGGAGTTGTCTGTACATTTCGAGGAATTGCTCCACGGCTACCGAAACAAGGTGGCGAACATTGTGAGGCTCCATATGCTAAAACGAAATAAAGAAAAAAATAAGGGGCCAATTTGACGCCTTAAGAGGGGCAATGCGAAAGCGGTGTGTTCTGGATCCATTGCGTGCGGATGGAAGTTGAAGAAGACGGAGACATCCGAAGCACAGCGCGAGAGACTGGCAGATAAACACGCGGGATGTTCGACTGCGGCAATGGCGTAGTCTCCAAGAAACAGTTGCAAAATATATTGAAATAATCAAACTTTAGGATACGGCCCCCGACTGGCTCCCGTACATTGAAACCTTTAGGACAAAGAATTTTAATAATAATAATTGGTTTTTGTGGAAAGGAAATGGCGCAGTATCTGTCTCATATATCGTTGGACACCTGAACCGCGCCGTATGGGAAGGGATAAGAGAGGGAGTGAAAGAAGAAAGGAAGAAAGAGGTGCCGTAGTGGAGGGCTCGGGAATAATTTCGACCACCTGGGGATCTTTAACGTGCACTGACATCGCACAGCACACGGGCGCCTTAGCGTTTTTCCTCCATAAAAACGACAAAGAATTTTAGCCTTTCTGCGTTAGTGACAAGTTGGCTCGCGGTTCGTGTGTACTTATTGTATATTGTATGCAATAAAAAAAAGGACGATGGAGTAGCATATAATGCAATCGGCAGCAACGCTGACCTTTTCGAGCCGCCGCGGGTTCGCAAGCGACTCGCGACTGTGAAGTCTGTTATTAGCATATTTATTTGTTACTTCATCCGCCCACGTGACACTCCGACGCTCCCTGCAATGCTTTCCCTCCGCGGTAGCGATGTTGATACCGCCACAGCCTCCCGACTTCTCCGCTACTTATGGTTTTTTAAATGTGGCGCCGTCATCTTATTGTTTCCTTGATGTCATAACTCTCCAGATCAATCACTGAATTTCGTGACAGAGAACGCTGGCGTTTTGCCTCGAAGACAGCGTGAATCTAAACGCATTAAAAACGGCTAAAGCAACACCCGAGCCGTACACATTGTTAGTCGGCACATCACTGCCATGCACGCCATGTTTCATAAGATATAAACACATCGAATATGAACCCACGCAACTCGCCCTTTTTATCATACGCTTTCATGTTCGACCGCTAGAACTATACACTGTTTGGACGCAAACTAAGCGCTCGACAAGGGCCGGCTTCTCTCTGAAGAGGAAATTACGGGAACCACTGTTTCATAATTTCTTTGGCATTTTATTCAATTTTTATTTCTTCGCCCTAATTCTCTGACTTCAGCTTTACCGCGAGGTCTTTATTGCCGCGATCAGACAGGCGGCGTGCTTGCTGACATAAAAATTGCATATCATCGGATGTATTGGTTCGAGTTACTCAGCACACTAGATAAAACCTACATGGTAACGAAGCATTATAGTTTGTGCATGCACAGCAAGCTGTAATGTACGCATCCCTTAAGGTACACACGATTTTCAACAAATTGTCAAGTTGTCTGTTTTACGATCTTCACCAGAATGATGTATTTTTTTTAACTGTTATTACTAACCCTATTTTGCCCTTCTGCAACAATCCCAAATGGGATTAGCAGTACGTATAAATAAATAAATAAACAAACAAACAAATAAATAAATAAATAAATAAAAATGCTGGAAGTATAGGTCTTTATAGTTCGCCCATATGCGTTTATCTGCATGCTGTCTGCTTTCTTTTCGTCTGTTTGCTTCATTGAAAGAGCGCTGACTTACTGCAGCACAATGTTATGACACTGGAGGGATCTCGGCACAGCTGCCACATGTGCCAGGACGGAGTGAGCCATTGTTTATCGCATTTGTCACGACTGTAGCTCCAGCAAGAGATGACATTTTTATTCTTCGGTGGCTAAATTTTTTGTCTCGTTTTTGCATTTCATGATTTTGAAACGTTTCATTTGCGCACGTTTTTAGGCAGGATTGCCAACACGGCTTGTGCAAATGTCAGGATTTAGCGTCGTGGGCTCAGCTTATAAACCAAGTTTGGTGCGCATCGGAAGCTTTTTTTACTACAAGCCAGAAGCGAAATGGGCGCTAAACCGATTCTTTTAGTGGCCAGCATTTTATTCGCGATGCACGCGATGAGGAACTTTGGTGCTGCGAACGGCGACGAAAATAACGCAAGTAGACTTTTCTGGTTGCATGAGCATTTCTGGTAATCTATCATTCCAGGCAAAAAAAAAAAGAAAAATGGAGGGGGGAGGGTGAATACTGGACTAGTTTATCGCAGGACTAAGGCCGATGCCGCGCCACGCACATGATGGCAAGGCAATAAATGCACAGACCCGCGGCAGTGGCTCAGTGCTTACGGCGCTCGACTGCTGACCCGAAAAACGCGGGTTCGATCCCGGCTGTGGTGGTCGAATTTCGATGGAGGGGAAATTCTTGAGACCCGTGTACTGTGCGATGTCAGAGCACGTTAAAGAACCTCGGGTGGTCGAAATTATTCCGAAGCCCTTCACTACGGCGACCCTCATAGCCAGTAAGGGTCATTCTGGGGGTGTTTCATGTAGGTTCCGAACCGGGGTCAACTCAATCCCCAAAACTGATCTTTGTGTGGTTCATTGTCATGCACATTCCCTTAATTATGATGATGAAGTCCTCAGACTGAATGGCACATACCCACGACGGGGAATTGTCCAGGGTGCAATGCTGATACAAACGCACACATGGGTGAGGAGTGGAGTAAATGAATATTTTTTGTGACGAAGACTCGAATTTGGATGAAAAAAGGCGATAAAAAACACGGAAATGAAAAAGCTGCCAATTCACAATCTACTATGAAAATCTACTTGATGCAATTATATATCCGTGAAAAAAATCGCACACTGGTTTCAAGGCATATATATCCCTTGGCGCTTGCCCCATAGGAGACGAGGATCAGAAAAAATAGAGGAAGCCCCAATCGAACGGGGGGGATCTACGGGTATGTTCTACGGAGAGAAGCGAACCGCCGGCAAAAAGAGGAAAAAGGGATCTATTGACTCAATTTCGCCACAAGACTCACCGAGGTTGGTCAGAGATAACCCCGATCGACATAAATAGCGATTTAGTCGCGGTATTCTGCAGCGCAGGAGGGTCATGGACACCATTTCCTCAAACTGCACATCCACACACTCCAAGGAAATGCCAGGTGTTAAAAATCTGCTACAGCAAGGAGAGGCTCATGGCTCAAGTAGTGGAAGCGCTGGAACCGTTGGAAGCGTGCTGCAGTCAAGAAGACAGTATTAGGGACAAACGGGACAATAAGTCCCCTGAGGACGGACTTAGCTAAAAAATCAGCCCTTTCATTAGAAGCAATGCCACAGTGCCCAGGCACCCAGTGAAAACGTACATCTATAATATGTTGTGGAATAAAAAATTGAAGGGAACGGCTCATAGGAGTATCCCACAATTTTTCGAGCGCTGTCAAGATGGAAAGGCTGTCTGAAAGTATAATAACCTGAGAGGTACTGCAGGGAATCCTTATTAAGGCCAACTCAATGGCCAGAAACTCGGCGACAAAAATAGAGGTATAGTCAGGGGCCCGAAATGAATAACTCCTATCAAGAGCCATTGAGTAAATGCCAATGGCTGCCTTTTCATTTTGCTTGGAGGCGTCTGTAAAAACGGCAATATGGTTAGGAAAATTATCCAGATATTCCTCAATGAGCCCATTTAATACACTGAGAGGCAGATTTTTAGCATTACCTGGGAGGGTGTCATCAAAGCAGGCGACAGTATCAGCGCGGCGGTGGATAACTGGTACAACCGAATTTTTTCAAACAAATTTTTGACAGCAGGGAATTTGTGAACAAAACCTGAGGAGGCTTATACCTAGGCCAAAAAGTACAAAAGAATAGAGATGAGAGTGTAGTAAATATGGGGCTTGCCAATCCAGGAACACGCTCCAAAGACCTTAAAAACGTCCGCACAGTAAGAAGCTGAAACCGCAAATTTAGATCAGGTATCCGCGCCTCCAAGTACAGCACAGCACTCGCCACTGATTTAGGCAGACGTAAGCAAAGGCGCAGAGCGCGTCGCTTCATAACAAACAGGGGTTCAAGCTTGTACCTTGGGCACCCAGAAAAGAGAACGGAGCCGAATTCAAGTATTGGCCCCACAGAGGCCTTATAAAGGAAGAGCGAAGTGTCCCGACGCATACCAAATTTTTTGTTGCCGATCCTAACAAACCGGCCAAGGGCACGCTCACCTTTAAGCACAATGCTTTTAATATAGGGCGGCAAGTCTAACTGCGGGTCATATATTATATCCAAGTAATTGACAGTATCAACTTGCGGAATTAGGATAGAGTGATACGCCTAAGAAATGTAAAGAGGGGATGACTGTGGGTAAACAAGGACGGCCCACTTGTTGACATTTAAAGTTCACATGAGGCTGTCGAGCCAAACTTCAAGAGCATTTAAATACTCCTGCAATAATTGTTACAGGATATGAATATTTTTGACAGAAGCGAAAAAAATCAATATCATCTGCATACACATAAGCTTTGACGACCGGGTGAATAGGGATATTACGCATTAGTATATTAAACAACAACGGCGAAAGAACGGAACCTTGTGGGATACCTATATAGACTGGTCGTATGTGTTTAACATACCCTTAGTGCAAAAGAATGATCTGTTCCTCAAGAACTCTCTTATCCACGCGAAGAAGCACCAAGGAAGTTGTACACCAGCTAGCTTTAGAAGCAGAATGCTGTGTTCAACGCTGTCATACGCCTCAGCAATATCTAAAGTAACAAGAGTAGATACCTCTTTTTGCATCATAGCAGCCATAATACGGCTCTCCAAGTCTATGTGCGCGGTCCAAATTGAACACCCACTGCGAAAACCAATCTGAGCTTCACAGAAGCCTCGAAGAGACAGAACATGATTCGTGAGGCAGCTGAAGACTACCCGTTCTACAAGCTTAACCAAATTTGATTTGAGAGCAATCGGCCGAATATTGTCGAGATCAAAACCTCTTTTTTGGTCTTTTAGCAATAAAATATAACCAATCAAGATACTGTTTGCTACTACGCAAGGCTGCTGCATTCCAAGTAGCTCTAAAACGTTATTTCTTTGTTTGCATGAAAATAAATAAAGTGACCTGAAGGCCATTTTCTTGTACAGTTTTTAAAAACCGCATACACGCGATAAATTAATACTTTCTAAAATGTGCCCTGTGCATCTGTTTAAACTACCACATGAACAGTTTCCATTGCAACGCTGAAGTAACATCCCAGGACCAGACCTGCTAATTATTGAAACAAACAACGCCCGCTACTGACGTAAAAGATTAGATTGGGCAAGTTGGTTTATCACTGATAGTAAAAGCAGCAGCGCCCACAAGAAACAATGAAGAGGAAAAAAGGGAAAACGACAAGGACGTGCGCTGGTAGTCATCCTTGCTCACGATGTTGCTTTTAGCGTGCATCAGCACTCTTGAAGGAGCAAGCAACTACAAGGTCAGCGCAAATACAGCCCCACCGATACACTCACCTGACCCGAAATGTTCGTCTGGGCTTATGCTACTGATCTTGAGTGCCTGGGTTCATACCCAAACGCGGCGGCCGCGTTTCGATGGAGGCGAAACGCAAAAGGCGCCCGTGTGCTGTGCGATGCCAGTGCACGTCACAGATCCCCAGATGGTCGAAATTATTCCGGAGCCATCCACTACGGCCCCTCTTTCTTCGTTTCTTCTCTCAGTCCGTCCTTTATCCCTTTCCCCGAGGCACGGTTCAGGTGTCCCCTGATATGTAAGACAGATACTGTGCCATTTCCTTTTCCCAAAAACCAATTTTCAATTTTTCATGCTTATATGTATACCGGTCAAAAGAGGCCTCCCACTGAGTGTTAATGCTGACTTCTAAGAGAGCAGCTACTTTTAAAGGAATCTGGCGCTATGCAAGTAAGCTATGGCAGGTCCAGCCAAGAGAGTTAACTGCGAAGCTCTGGTGATGAGCATCGTTACTGGGTGAACATGGAAAAATCTTTGAGCAAGTGATGAAGGTGGATGCTTGAAATAGAGTTGCCCTTGTCTAGAACATAGCGCCCGTCCTTGTCGCCTCGTCTCTGTCCTCGTCTGTTCAGCGCTGCTTTTCCAGAATAGCTATGCACGTTGCACCAATATTTTAGGGCTACCGGGGAAGCATCCAAAAGCGTAACCTAGGTGTTGTACCCTCATCATTAATGAACAGCTTGGTCTTGGCTCTTCTACGAGAATAAATTGAGCTGCAGAGGAATTAATTGCAGAGAGAGCCAAGTGGCTTTCGCCGCCGCTCGGTTCAAAAAAGGACGCTCTACAGCCATGCATTCATTCATGCATGAGACGTCCACTCCGTGTCCTTCGGTGCAAGAGTTTAGTGTGACCGATACGCCTTTTGTGCGGCGTTAGCTTTATGAGATACTTTCTCCAGAGTAAAAGGCATTGCCACAATCAAAATTCTTAAGTATACAGCCTGGCCAACGGGAGCAGTATCCAGGTGGGCTTATGACTGCATGCCAAGTATTCCTGACGAGCGTATTTTTCAATCGGTTGTTGTTTATGAACGCATTTTTTCATATATCGTCATATTCTGCTATAACAATCAGTATATTCACAAATCTCTCCTCGGCAGACTTGCATTTTTTTCTTTTTATCGTTTTCGCTATCGTCAAAAACGTTCCCTATGGCACACTTAACTACTTGACGCGAGTGGTGGACAAAATTTAAAAGAAAGATTTTGCTACGAATCGGAAGAGTGTAACATTATTTTCTACATTTCAATACTTTCCAATACTCCATACTTTCCTCACAATTAAAATTGATGCCCAAGAATCCTGGGCTTGTCACGCCGTCCATGTTCAGAAAGCTCCATTATATACAGGGTGTATCTTTTAATTGTTGCATTTTTTTATAGCCGTGAAAACACATCGGTGTTGCTTGTGCACGTCGATTTATATGGAAGGCGGACATCGTGTCAGTGAAAGAGGGCTAATAGGAGCTGAATAACTAAACTTTTAATTTTTATATTTAGGGCGGAAGATTAAAAGGCTGCCAATGTCGAAAGTAAGCCCAGTTTTCAAAATCCCTGCAGCGCCATCGTGGCCAGAGAATAATATCGAGCATTGAACTATGGGCATGGGGAAATGATAACTGTAGAAATGGGTGGGTGCGTACTATCAAGAGTGTACAGTCGGGATGATATCTAATCAACGTGTGCTTAAGAGTGTGTGTTGTCTCGAATGATGTGGTTTAGCTTCCACTGCCCCTAGCGTGGTGGAACGGCGAAGGGTCTAAAAGTTTTCTCCCCTCTCGACGGTGGTTACTTGCCGCCCTCTTGGTTGTACTGAAGCTTTTCTGCCTCCCGCACATCACCAGTGTTTTTTTTTTCTTCATTTCTATTTCATTTCATTTCTTCATTTCTTTTCTTTATTTCCAGAACCTGTCTGGAGCAGACTCTGTCAGTCAGATCAGGCTTTCAACATCAACTTAAAACTTCGCGGCTAGCACGACCCAGCTGCATTTGCAATCTATTCGTCAGTGACCTTTGCCAGGTTTAATTAGCGACCAGTGTACTTACTTTCTAATTTCTTCAGTTAGGCATCACGGGAAGCTGTTACGGCTTCTTGGTGACGTCGAAATAAAATAAAAAAGAATGAATTAACCGATTCTAAATTAACTGATGTAATCTGCTTTCTAACTCACACTCGACTTCAACAAAATCTACCCTTCGAAAACATAATTCACGTCGCATACATGCCCTGAATTTCACTTTCGAATCGATATGTATTTACGATCGGTTCGTTTTATTTCTTTTTCTCAAGAGTGACGTGGTGTGGGGACGAGGGTCAGATGACATATGCTCCAGCTCCACTAAATGCGGGCACGGTTACTGCTGCAACCAGGGCAGCAGCGGGAACATATGCGGCCCTCAAGATGGCATTGGTCAATACTACTCGAATAAGGTTACTGGCGACGTACACGTCAGTAATTGCCCGTGTAAACAACTAAGTAAAGGCTACATTAGGAAGTTGTTATACGACGAGTTTAGCCGTTAATATAAAAGCGCATTTTTTCCCTCTGTTTTCACGTACCTGCACTGAACGTTGTCGTATTCTTGTGTTTCGAGGCACGTGGCAGGTTATGGTCAGCTACCAGCGGCAATTGGATAGCTTCATTGCTTCCTCCTGGTATCATGCACAGGTAATAGCTTCTCCGCCAATATAGTTGCTCTGGGACTTTAACTAGGGCCCCATGTCGTGATATGCCACAACCGAAAACTCGCGCACTGACCTGCCAGCTATCCAGAACGTTTTCCGCATTGGGTGCGCGTCCTTGATAACATGCTCTGTGAGCCCGCACCATCCGTGAGGACCTTGTTCTACTTCGATCTTGACACAGGTACTCTAATGACATCTGCGGCGAGAGGGGAGGGGTGTGTTTGGTAGTTCTCTTCGCGCCACAGGACGCCAGCATGTCTAGCATATTTTATGCGTATTTACAGCAAAATATTATCGAAATAACTTAAACTATGCAAAATAGAGCCGTGACGGTTTGCTGCCTCCACCTCCTCGAGATACGCCGTTTGCTTGTGCCCCACAGCCGAACACTTGTCAGATGCTGACTCCGAACAGTATAGCCCACTTTGTCGCAGTGTTCATTTATGGGTCCCTAATAGACTGTTTCAAGATATGAAAAAAGTGTGCCAATAACAGAAATGAAGTAAAATAGAAGATCACGCGGTAGAATGAGACTTTCCACCTATGTGTTGGGTTAAAGAAGTGACAATGTGAACTGCACTTCACTGCATTCTTCCACATCCACCACAATATGGATGGATGCTAAGAGCCGCTTCCTTTAAAACGGGGTGGTGGCGGGCGCTGCCAGGCTCAGAAAGTTGTGTTTTTATAAAACATTTTTTTTTTTAAGTTAACCAGTACACAATCTACGAATTTACCTTTTCCAACACAAACGCTATAGTAACTTTTAAGCTCATAAATTCATTTCCTTAAGTTAATTCCTATATCTACACCTACGCGTAACCTGCCCCTACACTTACACATAAACGTACACTCTTAAGCCTGCGATTTTAAGTCGAAAGCGTTAAGCAGCCCGTGCCACAAGAAAAGCCGGTGTCGGCGTCGGAGTCGTCGATCGCGAACGAAATATGCACAAAAAATTTCCAAAGAAGCAACGTAGGAGGCTATCTTGGTGGCCCACCTAGGGCACGTGACCTTGTGGCGCCATCACAATCTGCTCACCGGATTGTGAGCGAAATGCCCGCCGTGGCAGGTGGAGGTCAAATTAACGACCGTTCCAGAGGAGCAACCTATGTCTCACAAGCCCGAAAGGCGGCAGCATCTGTCATCGCAGAGCAGGGCCGCATAGATCAACCGCTGCACCATTGTGCCGGGAGGGATGTTGGGACTCCCAGGTGTCTATGAATGTAAAATCGAGAATTACCACCTTTGCATATATGGGCCCTAACCCATTAACGCTATGACGTCATACACTTAAGGTGGAGCTTAAGTATCCGCTCCATTTTTTTTCTTTGTAGCATTTACATGCGGATATAAAGGCGAGAGGATCAGCATCTGCGAAGCTCCGAAAGGCGAGCGCAAATAAATGTTACTTTGCACCTAACATTCGTGGCTGCATGGTGCCGGAATGTTTACACCAGTACACCCAATATACACGGAGAGGTAAATGGTGCCCATTGCGAGCAAGACGCAAACTCGACACTTGGGAAACCGGTGATCTATCGATGTGGTAGGGCAGCAATGCGACCTCCAGCGGTGTGACGCCGTCAGCCGAGAGGTGTGATTCCTTGACTGTTGGTCTTTGGACAATCGTTATGCACCCAGCAGTCTGTACCGCAGAAATGTCTAGTGAGATGCGGATGGAAAGGGGCGACCTGAGTAACAGCACAACACTGGCAAGACAGAACATAGAAAACCCAGAAGCTGATGCTACAACCAAGCTCTGTTCCTAACAATAAACCAGAAGTTTTCAGAGGTTATTAAGCATCAAAACACCGCACTCCACTTGTAAACTGCAGATGCGGACCCCATGATCGTATGAAGCTGTTCCAAATGTATATACCTCGCTTAAATGGCAGCTGAGGAGGTTTTAGAATTCGATTAGTTTAAATGAGCCGAATGTGTGAAGCTTGCAGGTAAAACATGCGAAATCTTTTTGCACTGGTATTTTAAATGGTGACGTAATCGGCGACAAAGTGGCGTCGGCGTTCAGGCTTCTCTGCAGTGCACAGCGACGAGCAGAGGCCGCAAGGATGACGTCACGTACGGCGGCACTACGTCTCCAGCGATTAAAGAGTTGTTTCAATGAAGAAAACGAATGCCATCGAATGTGGAGCTCACGAATCATCGTTTGATGGCATCGGACTACGCGTTGCAGCATCCAGGCTAAGGCAGCGGAAATCTGAAATTTCGGTAACAATGACGTCACCACTAGTTTTCCCGCACTCCTCTAACGCAATAAGGAGAAGTCTGAACATCGTCGCTGTTTTAATCGGTGATTACGTCACCATTTTAAATGCTAGCGCAAAACTACTTTGCACGCTCCTTGAATAACGTCGAATACTAAATAAAAAAATCACCTTCAACATTTCAAGACTGTAGACTCTATACTGTTTCAGTTCCACAGGAATTTCCAAGTTGCGATAGGTTTTAAGATATTCATGAAATATTTCCTTGCTATGCTCTCAGGGTGACCCGGAAATGTACCTACGCTGAACGCCTAGTTTCGGAATAAGGTGCAAAAATCTGGAAAACGATTCGTGAATATTTCAAGAACTATCGCACTTTGATAAGTTATGTAAAACTGAAACAGTCTGGTATCAATACAGTCCTCGAAATAGAGCTTACAGCACTCATCACTAGGTGAATAACTAAAAGGAGAATGCACAAATTTCGACCAATGAGCCGCATAACCACCTGACCGCTAGCTCGTTGTGTCCGTCGGGCGCAACACACGTTGAGTGAAAGCAGCATCCACTTCATCGTTAACGTCGTTTTGTTTACAAGGATGCAAACATTAAAAGAAAAAGCATCTGCCTTTTACCTAGCAACTTAGATCTTAGTGTGAGAGCGCTATTCCAGACGTGGCAGCCCCGAGCACGAATTTTGTCTTGTCTTGTGTTCCGAACTAATTCCGAGCTTAGCCGAATTACTTGGGTAACCTCGGGATTAGTTCGGCATTACCCGAATTATTCGGGTAACCTCGCCTATGTTCGGAGGAGCGTCGCGCAAGCTGTAGCAAATGGGAGGAAGGTTGCAGTTAGTTTAATGATTGGTCGCGAGAGGTTGCTCGGAAAGAGCAACCTGGGTCGCACAATTCCTAGCGGTGGCTGTGATAGAAACAGTCACCTGCCAGTGCAGGCCGTTGCGCTGCGGCGCTGGTAGTGGTGTGAGGACTTGCCACGGTCTGTGAATGTTAGGTACAGAATGACCGAATCTACATACACGGGCAGTGACCCACTAAAGGCCTTAAGGCGGAGCTTAAGCGTCCCCTGCTTTCGCACGTGTACTCGGTTTAACCACGTTAGACGTTAGGTGCAGGTTATAGAACCCCAGGTAGTAGAAATTTCCGCAGCCCTTCACTACGGCGTCCCTCATAGCCTGAGTAGCTTTGTGACGCTAAATCCCCATAAATCAAACCAAACCGGTACCGGTGTGGACACACCGAGCTCAACAGGTTGACTACCATTTGCACAGAAGGTTAAGCGTTGCTCGAGCTTGCAGTTTGCGGGAACTCACTTGTTGTGTTATGGTCAGCTTAATGGCGCAATTTTTTGCACCCATGGTCAAGCATCTATGACTCGCAGTATAGAAACATACTGGAGTGAAAAACTTCGCCTAAATAGCCGTGGACTGCTATAGAGCCTCAGACGAAACTGCCACCCTTTCTAGACTATCCTCCTTGTTCTCCAGGCACGGGACATCAATTATGGTGAGGCATAAAAAAGAATAAAATAAAAGAGCATCTGCCTGCGCCACAAATATAACAGGCATCCAGTCACGGGACAGCAATATTGCGAAGAAATCAAACAGGGCTGGTAGCGCGGCAGCCTCCAGCAACAGCATTCGATAGAATCGCGCACTCGGCGATCTTACACCAGATATCGCGGCAAAACCTAGGTGTACGCTCGTACAACTACGTTAAAGATTTTTTGACAGACAGGCGAGCCTTTTTAGTGGCAGGCGATATCCAGCTAGAAGAGCAAACGCTGGGAAGCACCGGCACCCCGCAGGGCTCCGTCATCGCGCCCATGCTCTTCAACCTGGTCATGATCGGGCTAGCAGAAAAGCTGCAATAACTCGAAGACGTCCGGCACACCATATACGCCGACGACATAGCCCGCTGGGTGCACGGAGGCAGCGACTGTCACATCGAAACGGCACTGCAAATAGCAATGGAGACAATACAGGAATACCTTGTGGGTACGTGATTACGATGTTCGCCGATAAAGTCGGAACTTCTACTCTACTGCCCTCTACTGCCCTACGCAGAGGGGCAGACCACTGGGGGTGGTCGGAATGCGGGAAAGACCAGACGAGAATACGAAGAGATCAGACTACGCACGAGTAACGGAGCAACCATCCCGATAGTGCCCAGAATTAGGATCCTCGGCATGATAATCGAAGCCAATGGCGTCAACGGCGAAACGATCACTAAATTACAGCACAAGACGGCTAACGCCATGCGAATCCTCAAGAGGGTCACCAGAAGAAGAAACGGAATGAGGGAGGCGAGTCTCACACGACTCATACACCCTTTCGTCATGAGCCATATTGCGTACGTCGCGGCATTCCACAACTGGCACAAGGGAGAAGAAGCCAAGATCAACGTCCTCATCCGCATGGTGTACAAGATAGCACTGGGTCTAACCGAGTCCACCAGCACGGACCGATTGCTCCAACTCGGGCTTCACAACACGCTTACCGAAATCGCCGAGGCGCAGCGCACTTCACAACTAGAAAGATTAGCGGGCACGAGAGTAGGACGCCAGATCATGGAAAGTGTCGGCATCCGATACCATGCACAACAAGGCCAGAAAGTCGCTATTCCGGACGCGATCAGACAAACTCTAAGAGTCAACCCGATTCCACGGAACGTCCACCCAGAAATCAACCGGGGAAGAAGAGTGGCCAGGGCCAGAGCTCTCCTACACAGCCACGGAGACGAAACGGGGACAAAGTTCGTTGACGCCGCGGAATACGCAGAACGCTCGCGATTCGCGGTTGCGGTCGTCGATTCGAGTGGCGAAACGCGCATAACGGCAGGTGTAGCGTGTGAGCGCGCAGAAGAAGCGGAGGAAGCAGCGGTGGCCCTCGCCCTCGCGGATCCGACGTGCACCACAGTTCTCTGCGACTCGCGACAAACGGTCAAAAACTTCGCCAAAGGATGGATCTCACAGACAGCGGCCCGAATCGTGAGCAATAGAAAAGTCCAGTGGGAGGAAGCTTTTCAAACCAGAATCTAGTGGTTCCCGGCGCACATGGGAGAAGTGTCGAACACATATCGCAACCGAAACGAGACGGCACTCGCCAAGGCGCGCGAGCTCGCGAACCGCGCCGGCGACCGTCGTCCATGAGACAGCACCAAAGACTGTTTGACAAACTACAACGAAATTACCAAGGCCCTCTGAATGGCCCGCCGAACCTTCCCTCCGCCCAACGATAAGCTGGACAGGGCGCACGCGGTGGCCCTCAGACAGCTGCAGACGCTTACGTACCACAACCCCGCACAATACCACAGACTATACCTCGGAACATACCCGACAAATATATGCAAGGTCTGCCGCACTGCTATAGCAACTTTACCCCAAATGCTCTGGGACTGTAACAAAAACCCTGAGGGTGCTAACTCCGGAACCCTCCCACCGCGGGGGGCCGCTGCCTTGCGCAGCCCCAGCCTCGGTGACCAACTCTGGGTCGTCCAGCAGGCCCGCGAGGCGACGGCGAGGCAACACCTCGACGTCCCCACTTGGGAGACCTAAGGCCTCGTCGGCGAAAGCTCTGCAGGACTTTTAAATAAAGTTGTTACCAACCAACCAAACATGGCTGCTACTAACAGCGCACTTAAAACATTGCATAGCAGGCTCACCAGAGTTTCTAATCCGCCACCACTGGGATGGTAAGCCTGACCACAAACCCTGAGCCGGTGTAGACCGTACTACGAACATGCTCTGCACTCAAAACACGAATACGCCTTTATAGGAGTAAAACTAGAGTAAGTCCTGTAGCGCACACCCTTTTATAAAAGCGCTAGAGGACAGTTTACTTTTTTTTTTACTCCTCTCTGTTTAGAGTGATGCAAACACACACAGATAAACTACGAAGCCACTTGAGACAAAACACACAGGACAAAGGGACCGCGCCCGCTGCAGACGCCAACGCCATTCCATGCGTGGCCCTCACCGAGCACATATGGGTCCCTGAATACGAAATGTGAACGCCAGTCCACACAGAGAGGGGCCGGAACAGGCGTATATCCAGAAATAAAGCTGCCTGCCTCCGTATTCCGGAAACCGAACCGAGGTACGTGTGCCAAACAGTTGAACTCCGACATATGCGACAGGCGACTGCGACCTACGTCAAATTTCAACGCAAGCAAGATTGAGTGGCATGGCTTTCGCTGTGCACGCCTATCCTCTCGCAGTGCTGTCGCTTAAAAATATGTGTAAATGAAAGTTTTCAGTGGAGCTCTGTGATTTTGTAGCTAACCTATGCAGTAAGGTAAGCTGTATACGTACTACCCAGTAGGTTGCAGAGATGCGTTTTAAAACGAGCACCTCTATTGCGAGCCTGATACATATTAACATGTCATGTCATCTTCGCTGCTCACCTAATCAAAGTAAACTAACAATGTTGCATTTGAATCGTCTGTTACATTGGTATTTGCTGCTGAGGGCAGTCACCATCTATACGTTGGTCCTCAGGGCACCGGTTATAAGTTGCACGGGGCCCACGGACAGCGGCTATAAGTTACAACCCAAAACCCTGTTCCTATGTACCAAACCTGAATCCGCACGCCCCGCACAACTCGCCGCGGTGGCTCAGTGGTTAGAGCGCTCGACTACTGATCCAGAGTTCCCGGGTTCGAACCCGACCGCGGCCGCCGCGTTTCGATGGAGGCGAAACGCATAGGCACCCGTGTGCTGTGCGATGTCAGTGCACGTTAAAGATCGCCAGGTGGTCAAAATTATTCCGGATTCCTCCACTACTGCACCTCTTTCTTCCTTTATTCTCTTAGACCCTCCTGTATCCCTTCCCTTGCGGCGCGGTTCAGGTGTCCGCCGATGTGTGACGCAGATAATGCGCCATTTCGTTTCCCCAAAATACAATTTACTAATTTTCAAGTTCCCCGCACTTTTTATATGCGCTTTCATGTTCGATCTTTAAAAGTACTCTGTTTGGACGCAAGCTATATGCTCGACAATCGCCAGCTTGCTGCTGAGCTCTCTCTGTGAAGAGGAGATTGTACGCATAACTATTTTACAGCTTTTTGCTTTATTCATTTTTATTTTTATAATTCTCAAAGTCTG
Source organism: Amblyomma americanum (assembly GCF_052857255.1). Classification (NCBI taxonomy): domain Eukaryota; kingdom Metazoa; phylum Arthropoda; class Arachnida; order Ixodida; family Ixodidae; genus Amblyomma; species Amblyomma americanum. The sequence goes on along the minus strand of NC_135506.1, from coordinate 24,969,561 downwards.
ACTTCGCGTCACCGTGAGGTCTTTATTGCCGCTATTGGTCAGGGCGACGTGCTTGCTCACATAAAGATGGCATAACATCGGGTGTATTGGTTCGTGTTACTCAGCCCACTAGATAAAACCTACATGGTAATGAAGTATTATAGTCTGTGTATGCACAGCAACCTGTAATGCGCCGCGGGCATCCTTTAGGCGCACACAATTTTCAACAAAAAGCCGGAAAGTAGAGGTGTTTATAGTTTGCTCTTATGCGTTCGTCTGCTGTCTGTTTTCTTTTCGTCTGTTTGCTTTATTGGAAGAGCGCTGACTTATTGCAGCACAATGTTATGACACTGGAGGGATCTCGCACAGCTGCCACGACGGTAGCTCCAGCGAGGAGTAAACTTTTTATTCTTTAGCCAGGATAAAGTTCGTGTCTGGCCGTAGAAAAACAAACGATAAATCATGCAGAATTTTTTTTAAATAGCGCAGCCAAAGCTGCGACACAGAAAGAAATAATTTTTAGTTATTTCATCGTTTCGAAACGCCTCATCTGCGCATGTTTCTAAGCTTTGGAAACCTGTTTCCCCCCTCCATTTCGACGCGGCCCATCTTCATCGTCGGCGGTCAGGACAGCACCGGTTGGGCGAGGAGGGAAGTGTCCCTCATTGGGAAAGGGAACGGCGACGGCAGCGCCACCTCGTAGGTTACGTGGAATTCTGCGGGACCGGACAGAGTCTCTCCCGGATCCGGCCAGCGTCGTGAGCGGTTGCAGCCGCACGCTCTCGTCACCTTCCGCGGCAGGCGTACGGGGATCCGTTGTGCCTTGCCGCTGGAATTCTGGTGCCAGGCAGCGAAGCGAGCGCAGCAAACGCGCGCTCTGGTTACCTTCCCCAGCAAATGCTAGCGAATGGCTTTGCCCCAAGAATGCGGCGCGCTCGTGAAAACCCGGCCGCCATTATAGGCGCATACAAATGTTCGCCGCCGATACTTCCGAAGTCGTGCCCCTGCCCCAGCCGGTAAGTCGGAAGTCCTTCTTGCGTTGCCTTCTACTTCGAGGAATGCCTCGTTGATGTTTTGTAGCTAGCTGGCACGTTCTGTGTATTAATTGCAAGTGTAATAAATAGCATACGAGTGTTAACGCTATTGTCGTCCCTTCCCTTTGTCCCTCGAGCACGAAGCCCATCCGCGGTTAGCGAGCGGGAACGCTGCATCCGCGGAGTGGGAGTGCGTGGCGGGGGGGGGGGGGGGGGGGGGGGGGGGGGGGGGGGGGGGGGGGGGGGGGGCGTGTCCCCCGCCATATTTCCACAAGGCAGGATTGTCAATATGCTTATGCAGGTGTCAGGTTTTGGTGTCGTGGGCTCTGCTTATAAACATTGTTCTGTGCACATGGGAAGCTTCGCGAGAGGAGGGAATGTTTCATCTGGCGAAACTTTTTGTACTACGAGCCAGAAGCAAGATGGGCCCTAAACTGATCCTGTTAGCGGCCAGCGTTTTGTTCACGACGCGCGCGTCGAGGAACAATGGTGCTGCGAACGGCGACAAAAATGATGCAAGTATACATTCTTGGGTTGCATAAAAATTCCTGGTAATATGTCATTCAATACAAAAAAAAAAAGACACGGAATAATGGACCAGTTAAACGCGGGACTGCGCCTGTTCGCGCACAGCGTGGCAAGGCAATGCATGCACAGGTCTCGAGCAGGTCTGACACGTACAATACATTTGTTTAACACTATTAATAGGAAAATGAGGATGAATATGGTTTTTCGACAGACCAAATTTGTTTAACACCGTTGTAGAAAAATGGGATGAGTGCGGTACTTCGACAGACAAAACTTCTTTAACACCATTCGTAGTAAAATGGGTATGAGTGCGGTTCTTCGACAGACAAAAACTTTTTAACACCATTCGTAGTAAAATTGGTATGAGTGCGGTTTTTCGACAGACAAAAATTTGTTTAACACCATTCGTAGGAAAATGTGTGTGCGTGTGCTAAAACGAATGGCCCAACGAAAAAGATCGACAGCAACTAGCAGACGTCCGTCATTCATCCGTGAACCAACGAAATGCAGTGCGCTGCTGCGCCACCGAGCAACCTTTGACGGGAGCGCAGAGGATGAGGAGGTTGGTTTTGTCGAAAGTGTGGGCGAACAGGCTTTGATTATTTATTTTTATCGGCGTTAAAGGTGGCTCATTGGTCTAGTATTTCGCAAGAACAATCGTAACGCACTTGGCCTTTTTGTTCAAAATGTCCATACCTCATCAGGCGCCTCATAAGTTCTCGACTCGAACGAACTCAAGGTGACAAAATGTGAATCATGTTGGTTGCCAGCCTTGAATCTGATGTTACGTCCAAATTTTAAGACTGGTTCTTCTCCGACGATAGCAGCCACGGTGACACTCGGCGAAAATGTCGGCGTTATCTTTGTGAAGCCTCTATGAGTGATGCTTTCAACCTCTAGAGGCACACCACCCACGCCTCAGTTACCTCTACACCGCACCCCTCTAGCTATGGGAATGCCGCCGCGTCCATCAACACCATTGACCCACCTCCCCCCAACATTCCCTCCTCAGAAGCGCCACCTACCAAAATCGACGCTCAAGAGGCACTACCTGCCACTAGCCCACCTACCTTCACCTGTTACGAAGACTCCACCCAACAGAAGCCTATGCGGCAGGGGACCCCGTCCGCTTCATCCCCCCCCCCCCATTTTTACCACCACTTTCGACCTGCCTCCACCCAGCCAGTAAAACATTAAATACAGTAAAAGCATCAAAGCAGTCATCGAAGGTACTACACCCAACTGGTATCGCAACTTTCTCACACCAGGTTTTATGATTCTTTCGTCATTTTTTTTTCAGGACGGTTGGATAGATTGGTCAGGAGATGGTTGCTACCCTGAATGCAAGAGCGGTGAATGCTGCCTGAAGGTCAACGGCAGATGTGAATGCAGCCCTCTAGCTGATATTGGCCTACCCTGTTCGCAGCCTGACCCTACAAGAAGGGTATATGAGGGACACTGTCCCTGTAAAAGCCGTAAGTAAAGGCCACATACCACGTGACTGAGTACTGAGGTCTGACATTATTCAAAAGGTGTTGTTTTGAACATTTTGTGTTGATGTGTTGCACTTTTCATGCTGACAGCGCGATGTGGTAGTTAAAATATTCCTGAAACTTGCCTGTGTGGTTTCTTTTTGTTCTTAATGGTTGGCTGGGTTTAGTACGCTATCATGAGTTATCGGAACTTGATGACGGCCCCATATGCTTAAAGAAAATCTAGTCTTAGAATCACATCAGTGGACAACTCGAAGAACACACCGAGGAACCTTTGAAAGTTACACCACAAATCTCTATTCTATAGAACGGTGCAAATTTCATGACAGTGATGATGGATTTTAATGGCGCAAGGGCAGCTTTGTCCAAATGAGAGCCACGACACCGATATTCTGATGTACACAAGGTGATTTCAATGGCCCGTTTCAATGCGATAGCACTAGTGGTGCCGGTCTCGAGAAAATCCGGCGTCTATCCCCCGTCCGTGTCTCGAAAAAGCAGATGCCCATCTGCCACGATGGCAGCCTGCCGACTATGGTAGGTGGCCGTAAAATTAATTCAATGCAACTGCTACTTGCTCCCCCGTGGCACTGCGCTTCAGCTCATTGTTCGAGACATAGACATAGGGGGGTGTAGTCGCAGGCCAGTTGGTGGGACAATATGAAGTTCAGAAACCGCAAAACGAGGCGACAACACAGGGCGGTGCTAATTGAACATTTATTAAATGTTGAATGGTTGGTTTTGGGGAAAAGGAAATGGCGCAGTATCTGTGTCCCATATCGGCCGACACCTGAACCGCGCCCGTAAAGGAAGGGATAAAGGAGGGAATAATGAAAGTAATGAAATGAAATAAAGTTTCAGTTGTTAGTGTAGTATAGCCTGCCTTTATCCCTCTTCTTTTTGTGGTTTTTGCTCTTCAGAGAGATAGACAGCCTCTCGAAGAAGTATCTTTGCAAAAATGGGCCTTACAGGAGCTCGGGAAGAGCTACCTGGGAAACAGCCACCTGCCGGTGCAGTGGCCCATCGCTTAACCGCTGCACCATTGAGCCCGTAATGGTACGAAGACAACCCGCGATCTATGAATCTAGGAAAGAGAAGGAGTACTTACCCGGGAGGGACCTCTAATAGCGTCGCATTGTACTCTTAACGTAGCTTAAACGTCATGCAAGTTTTTCAAGCATTTAACCCCAGAGAAGCCAAGCAACGGCCCAAGGGAAAGCTTGTGCACCTTGTATCACCGATTGGTACCCGGCGGCTCTGGGGATCGAATCCCGCACCTCCCGCATGCGAGGCGGATGATCAAAACAACGTGACCACCGCTGCGGTAGGGGAAAATTCTAATTGACATAAGACAGGAGTGTGGGAATATAACTTTTTCAAAGCCGAGTCGAATACGAATATTGTAGCCAGAAATCGAATACGGGGCGTCTTTTTGCGTTCCGCCTCCTTCAAACGTAGGCGTCGCGGCAGTGATTGAACAGCTTTTCTATTTAACTTGGGCCAGTTTAAACAAATGTCTGCTTCGATGGATCAGTGGCTATGGCGCTAGCCGTAGCCACTTCGGGTGTGTTCGGACAGCATCGAAAGTTTGGCGGCCGTATTCCAATGGTAACGAAATGCAAGCATGTCCGTGTACGGGCATTTCGGTGCCCGTTAACGGAGCCTTAAGTGATGAGCACTAATCCGGAACTTACCATTACGGCACGTCTCATATCCCGCGGAGTAACTTTGACGAGTATAAAATTAATCACCACTCTTTTCACAACACATTATTTCCAAAACACTCTGATTCACTAACTACATTCACCACCAGAACTAACCTATTTAAATACTCCTTCTTCCCTCGCACCGTAACTGAATGGAATGCTTTACCTTTAACAGCACTACGTGACATAGACTCCATTGAAGAAATAGAAGATTGACGCCATCATACTTATTTTGCTTTGTGTTTCGAATTTTCTTTCAGTGTTTTATTTTTATTTTCATGTTGTACTGTATTGCCCCTCCTGCTAGGGCCCAGAAGGGCCTGCAGTATTCTGTAAATAATAAATAATAATAACATGTGACGCGACCACTAACGTGAAAATTATTTCCCCCTTATCCTCTTTCCACCCTTTTTCTTTCCTTTGCAGCACATACATGCAGATATAAAGACTCACATCTGAGCATCTGCGAAGCTCCGTAAGGCAAACGCAAATAAATTTAATTTTATGGAAATGTGCCCTGTTGCAAGCTTTTTAATGCAATAGATTTAGAGTTGTCGTCAGACGAAAACACCGCTGATGTCCGGTGTCACGAAATTCGCTTAATGGTTATAAGTGGTCGCGCAACCATATGACGTCATCACAGCCTGGCCGCCACAGCAGATGGCAACCTAGGATGGTTTCACTAGGTTGCTCTGCGCATGCAGCTCTTCTCTTCCAGCTCGATTGGCTGAAAATAAAATCGCCCGCTCCCAATGCGCATCAGCAGCTCATGCTAGTGGCAGGCGCATACGACAGATGGCGCCAGCTGTCAAGCACAGTTGACAGCCGTGCGGTGCGGACGCTTGTTTCGGCGCTCCTCGGATTACGCATGGTGACCGGGACCGGACGGACGGACGACTACGAGAGTGACATGACTGCGACAAATAGATGAGTTCTTTCCTTTAATATTTTGAGAGCTTAGATTTAGGCTAGTTTTAGATTAGGCTAGTTAGGTGAAATGCTCGCGAAAGAGCAGGTGAGCGACCTAACGGCCGGGTCTTTTCCGGTCGGCAGCTATAGATCTGTAGCGCTTATTTATGAGTTAACTAGTTTAGACAGGTACTTATTCGCGTTTGTTTTAGGTGATTGGCTTTTGCGGTAGGGTTTTTTTTTTTTAGCCTGTAGATATTCTAGCAATTGGTGGTAGCAATAATCGAGTGCTGCTAAAATGGTCAAGCAACTGAAGGTGAAGTGTGTTGCATTTGGGTTGCAAGCCCCAAGGGTAGCGTTGGCCTGGCGGCCTGGGGCAAAGCTGGAAACATCCGAAGGTCCCGGCAAAGGATGAGTCGACTGGCAACAGAACAACTTGTTTATTCTGGCATCGCAAAAGAGCAGCCGGTCAGGGCGACCACGTTACTCGAAGGAAGGAATCGAAGTCTCTCGTTGGCGTCCGGGGCAGCTCTCTTTATATACCCTCGGAGTCGAGGGCAAGAAGGAGCGGCTGGGGATGAGTCGCACAAGACGGCGACGCATGAACATGTTCAGGCGTGACGGGCGCGTCCGCCAGGCCGGCGCCGGTCAGACCTCCTCGCCTCCCAGTTGGGGAGCTCCTCTCCCCGGCTGCCGCGCTTTGACAAGCGTGGGCAAAACATGCACACACACACACACGCACGCACGACGACACGTGGCACTGAAACCTGCCTGGACGCGCTTGGCGGGAGGCGTTGCGGCCGCGATGAACGAAGCCGCGGCGTCCGTTGCATCCGCGCCGGCTATACCGCGCGTCGAAGGCGAGACGTAACAGACCGCCCCGCCGGGAGAAGGAGATCCCGATGGTCAGGGGACTGCATCCGCTGTCCAGAGGGATGTCGCTCGATGATGCTCGTAATCGAAACCGATCGTCCCTCGACGTTGCTTGAGCGCAGCGCACAGAGAAGGCCTCGTTCTCGGGTTCAGGATCACATAGGACACTGCAAAGTCACTTCGGGAGAGTTGCCATTTTTGTGCTCGTTCCCAGCAAGCGTTAGAACTACGCCGAAACGCAACCGCTCAGTCAGCAAGCACGAGACAACCCTCACTAAGCTCTGCCAGGCTCTTTCCCCTTTTATACTACTGCCTAGTTCCTTACAGTAGTCAAGCAGCACTCAGAACGCGTCCACAAATTGGAAAATTGCACTAGAAAGCACATAATCACTTTGAAACACTAAACAAAAGCAATATGTTAAAAATCCTGCCTCAGGAAGAAAACATCAGTAACAAACAACTTTGAGGCGGATTCCTACGTTAGGGGCTTCGACTTAAGCCATCGGCGTTACCGTTGAGACTCCCCTTTTTGTAACGCACCTCAAAGGAATATTGTTGCAAAGCGAGGCTCCAGCGCAGGAGGCGGCCATTTTTGGGAGAGATGGTCTGCAGCCATTGGAGAGGGCAGTGATCCGTCTCAATGATAAACCTCGAGCCGGCTAGGTAGCATGACAATTTCTGAACGGCCCACACGAGACACGCACACTCTTTCTCGGTCGCGCTGTATGCCTGCTCACGACAGGTCAGCTTACGACTAGCATACAGGACGGGGTGTTCCACTTCTCCATTGTCCCTTTGGCACAGTACAACGCCCATGCCTCGCTCACTAGCATCGCACTGAACAACGAACCCTTTTGTGTAGTCTGGCGATCGTAGCACAGGCTGGCTTGTTAGGGCGCTCTTTAAGGCGCTAAAAGCTCTTTCCTTGGTCTCGCTCCAGACGACTGTTTGGGGCTCTGTTTTTCTTAGAGCATCCGTCAGGGGAGCCGCGATATCGGAGTACCTGGGGATGTACCTCTGATAGTAGCCGGCGACACCTAAGAACGACCGAATATCGGTCTTCGTGCGCGGTTGCGGGAAGTCTCGCACAGCGGCCACCTTTATTTCAGAGGGGCGGCGACGACCCTGTCCAATCACGTGACCGAGGTATACAACCTCGGCCTGTGCTAATTGGCACTTGGGAGCTTTGACTGTCAAGCCCGCTTCGCGCAGGCGGGTTAGCACTGCCCGCAAGTGTGCCATATGCTCAGACCAGGATGCGGAGAATATCGCTACGTCGTCTAAATACGGTAAAGCGAATTCTTCCTGTCCTCGCAACACTTTGTCCATGAGGCTTGAAAAGCAGTATGGCGCGTTCTTCAAACCAAAACTCAAAACTTTAGGACGGAATGTTCCCATTGGTGAAATGAACGCCGCATACCTACTAGCCTCTTCTGTAAGTGGAACCTGCCAATAACCCCTGACAAGATCTAGGGTGGAAATAAACTGAGCGCTACTAACTTTCTCAAGGCGCTCCTCGATGTTAGGGATCGGATAAATTTGATCCTTAGTGATGGAATTAAGCCTGCGGTAGTCGACGCAAGGACGAGGTTCCTTGCCAGGTACCTCAACTAAAATCAAGGGGGAGGTATAATCACTCTCACCCGCCTCAATAACACCGAGCTGTAGCATTTTCTTTACCTCAGCCTCCATAATATCGCGCTGGCGGGGTGACACCCGGTACGCCTTGGATCGTACTGGCTCTGGCGAGGTAAGTTCTATATCATGAGTAAGGACAGAAGTCCTACCAGGCCTCTCAGAGAACTGACCTTGAAACTCTTGTAAGAGTTGGTGTAGTTCGGTTTTCTGCTCAGGCGACAGCGGTGCTTTACTGAGTAAGTCACTAATGACCTGATCAGTGTCTTCCCTGTTCGTCACTGAGCCTAGTCCCGGAAGCTCGACCGGAAACTCTTCGGGAACGTTTACCATCATACACACCACTGCTTCCCGTTGTCTATAGGGTTTGAGCAGATTACAGTGGTAAACTTGCTGTGCTTTCCGCTTTCCTGGCAGACTCACCACGTAGTTAACATCCGACAGTTTTTGAACAATCCGTGCTGGGCCCTCCCACTGCACGTCGAGTTTGTTTTTTAGCGATGTGCGCAATACCATTACCTCATCGCCCACCTCAAAACGACGGGCCCTGGCTGTCCGATCATAATAAACCTTGGCCCTCTGCTGGGCCTTTGCCATTGCTTCACCTGACAACTCCTGTGCCCTTCTTAAGCGTTCGAGGAGACTAAGCACGTACTCGACCACGACTGGGTCGTCGCCCCTGCCTTCCCACGAGTCTCGAAGCATGCGAAGCGGAGACCGCAGCGAGCGACCGTACACCAGCTCAGCTGGCGAAAACCCCGTAGCCGCATGCGGCGCGGTCCTTAATGCAAACATCACCCCAGGCAGACACAGCTCCCAATCACTTTGTTGCTCAAAACACAATGCTCTCAACACGCGCTTCATGACGGAGTGGAGCTTCTCAACGGAATTCGACTGTGGGTGGTACACTGAGCTGTGTAACAGCTTTACCCCACACCTTTCGAGAAAGGCTGTCGTCAAAGCGCTAGTAAACACTGTACCCTGATCTGACTGGATTTCCGCAGGAAAACCAACTCGCGCAAATATGGACAGTAGTGCATTGACTATCTCAACTGAGCTGAGATCTTTAAGCGGCACTGCTTCAGGGAACTTTGTCGCTGGGCAGATCACAGTCAAAATGTGTCTGTACCCCGTGGCTGTTACCGGCAGAGGTCCCACTGTATCAATAACGAGCCGTCTAAAAGGCTCCGTAATGATAGGTACCAACTTCAACGGCGCCCTCGATTTGTCCCCTGGTTTGCCAACCCGCTGACAGGTGTCACACGTCCTCACAAAGGTTTCTACGTCACGAAAACACCCTGGCCAATAGTACTCTTGCAAGAGACGGTCCTTAGTCTTCTTAACTCCTAGGTGACCGGACCACGAACCGCCATGCGACAAGCGCAACAGATCCTGACGGTAGCACTGAGGCACGATCAGCTGATCGAACTCGACTCCCCTGCGGTCTAGATACTTCCGGTACAAGACACCACCTCTTTCCACAAAACGAACATTTTTCTTGGCGATACCTTCCTTGACATTGCAGCGCATGTTTTCTAGGCTGCCATCCTTTTTTTGCTCGGCTATCAAAGCCGACCGGCTGACTTTTAGCAACCTATTAAGTCCATCGGACGTAGGCGCGATGAGCAAATCTGCAGATAGCTCTTCTAACTTTCCCGTGTCGGGCGTTTCCTCTCCAGTACCTGGTGCCTTAAGCGCTACAGGCTCAATTTTATTCAGTTCGGACGTGCTCTGAATATCAGCTTGCGGCGCCTCCGACCCTTTCTCATTGTTCGACAACGTCGGCCCCGCAACTACCGCCTTTGCAGCGAGCTCCCGAAATCTCGATCTGGTTAAGGCCTGAACGCTAGCCTCACCAAACAAAAGACCCTTCTCGCGCAGGAGGTGATCGGACCGGTTCGAAAATAGGTACGGGTACTGGGGGGGCAGCATAGATGACACTGCGGCCTCCGTCTCAATTGCTCCGAAAGGTCCTTCAATAACCACTTTTGCTACGGGCAGACACACGCTGTGAGCTTCCACGGCTTGCTTGATCCATGCGCACTCGCCCGTGAACATATCGGGTTCTACGTAAGAGGGGTGAACTACATCCATTGTAGCTGCGGAATCACGAAGCACTCGGCACTCTTTCCCGTTCACGAGGAAGTCTCGCATGTAAGGCTCGAGAAGCTTCATGTTCTCGTCAGTGCTACATAATGACAAACACACGACTTCTCTTTTTGTTTCTGGACACTGCGCCGAAAAGTGACCCGGCTTCTGGCACGTATAACACACGCGCGCTTGCCTCGCCTCGAACCGCTTTCTGCGTTCGGCTTCGGCTGCCGCCGTCTCCTTACGTTCGGTCGGACTGCTTTCACTCGCATCCGCACTACGTGTGTCCCCCCTTGCTCTCATGGGTGTGAACTTCGGCCTCTCAGACTTGGAGCCAAATTCACCCTTTTGACCGTCCTTAGCTCCGCGAGCCCGACGCGTCACAAACTCCTCGGCTAGCTCGGCGGCTTTAGCCACTGTACTAACGTCTGGCCTATCCAAGACCCAGTACCGCACGTTCTCAGGTAACCGACTATAAAACTGTTCCAGCCCGAAACACTGCAGAATTTTCTCGTGGTCACCAAACGCTTTCTCTTCTTTGAGCCACTCCTGCATGTTTGACATAAGCCTGTAGGCAAACTCTGTATATGACTCATTTCTGCCTTTTTCATTTTCCCGAAACTTCCGACGGAACGCCTCCGCTGACAGCCTGTACTTTTTTAGCAGACTCGATTTCACTTGGTCGAAATCCTCTGCCTCCTCTCTCTTCAAGCGAGCGACTACGTCGGCCGCCTCGCCGGGTAACAAAGTGAGCAAGCGCTGTGGCCACGTTTCCCGAGAGAACCCCTGCTTCTCGCACGTTCGCTCAAAGTTAACCAGGAACAAACCAATGTCCTCTCCAAGCTTAAACGGCCGCATCAGGTCAGTCATTTTGAACGATACCCGTTCTCCTGCACCGTGTGCCTGACTTCCATTACGAGCGCGTTCCATCTCTACCTCGAGACGCTTCATTTCCAAAGCGTGTTGACGGTCGCGCTCTTCTTTTTCTTTTTGTTCTTTACGTTCGCGCTCGTCTTTCTCTTTTTGCTCTTTACGTTCGCGCTCGTTTTTCTCTTTTTCTTTTTGTTCCCTCTCCTCAATCGTCTCAAGGCATTCCGACAGCTCGTCATCCTCAGCCTCCAACTCAAGAATAGCCCGTAGCAGTTCTGGTTTTCTGAGTTTGTCTGAGACATCCAGACCCAACTCTCTTGCAAGCTCCAGCAATTTCGGTTTGCGCAACGACTTCAAATCCATGGCTGCTCCGAATGCTGCTTTCTCTACTGCCTACTATTGTCTTGCCGCAAACTAACCCGGCAGCAACGACAACACAATTACCAGCTCTGTTTCTGACACTAACAAAAGCCTGGCAAAACTCAGAAGAAGAAAGTCCCGCACTCACCAAACCTCGCAGCCAAGAATTCAGCGCAGTCGTTCCGCTGCAGGCAACCAGTCATCACACAGGGCTCGTTGCACTGCTCCCGGATGGTCGTTGTGCTGCTCAGCATACAGTTGACCGCATATCTTCGCTGCTGGCCTCCGTTGTCGGGATCTCACCGCTGGCAACCAGTTGTTGCATTTGGGTTGCAAGCCCCAAGGGTAGCGTTGGCCTGGCGGCCTGGGGCAAAGCTGGAAACATCCGAAGGTCCCGGCAAAGGATGAGTCGACTGGCAACAGAACAACTTGTTTATTCTGGCATCGCAAAAGAGCAGCCGGTCAGGGCGACCACGTTACTCGAAGGAAGGAATCGAAGTCTCTCGTTGGCGTCCGGGGCAGCTCTCTTTATATACCCTCGGAGTCGAGGGCAAGAAGGAGCGGCTGGGGATGAGTCGCACAAGACGGCGACGCATGAACATGTTCAGGCGTGACGGGCGCGTCCGCCAGGCCGGCGCCGGTCAGACCTCCTCGCCTCCCAGTTGGGGAGCTCCTCTCCCCGGCTGCCGCGCTTTGACAAGCGTGGGCAAAACATGCACACACACACACACACGCACGCACGACGACACGTGGCACTGAAACCTGCCTGGACGCGCTTGGCGGGAGGCGTTGCGGCCGCGATGAACGAAGCCGCGGCGTCCGTTGCATCCGCACCGGCTATACCGCGCGTCGAAGGCGAGACGTAACAAGTGCAAGGAGTATGAGGCGTCGGTGAACTTGAAGGAAACGCGGTTGTAGAGGAAACGCGAATCTGTATAGGAGGCCGAAGACGCCAATTTTATGTGCAAATGCTGCGTATTAAGTTCACGCCTGGACAGCGCTGACCAGGCGAACACCAACCTAGCGTTACGTACGGATGTTCTAGAAAGGGAGCTACAGGTAGAAAGGGCAGAGAAGCGCAAACTTCAAGAACAGCTTAGTCAATTGTTGGACGCAAAATTGGCTGACACCACCAAGCGAAGCCACATTGGCGGACATTCCAGCTCCAGCCACGTGGATGGGGCCTGCACTGGCATGGACAGCAATAGGAAAGTAGGTCAGGCAGGTTCAGACAGGAACAGCTACACTCACGTGGCAGCTAGGAAGTCTGGAGGCGATGGAGAGAAGAGGAACAAGCTAACCCCAAGGAATGAGGTCACAGTCACTGAGAGCAGGCAGCATAATCTGGAAGTGAGGAGAGAGGAAGGGAATAGCCAAGTGCTTATCGGTGGTGACTCAAAAATGAGGAGGTGTAAAAGAACTATAATGGGGCGTGTAAAGGTTGATAAGCGGGTAGCAGTCGGGGCAATCCCAGGCAGGACAATGGACTCAGTATTGAGAGAGACAAAAAGCGAACTTTCTGAGAATGTTGCAGAGCGCAATTTGGTAGTGGTAGCGGCGGGGCTAAATGATGTCCTGGATGGTGAAGCCGAAAAAGTAGTGGAAAGATTAGCGGAGGGAGTTGACGATTTAAGGGCGATAGCACAGCAAGTCCAGATCGTGGTGTGCACAGTACGGGAGGTGCAAGGACGGAACGGAGAAGTTGCCAAGGACGTTATGGCTGTTAATCGAGAGATAAGTAAGTTAAGCCAGGAGAAAGGCTTTGAAGTGGCAGACATAAACAGGGAAGTGCATAGAGCAGGCCTTCGCAGAGGCTTTACACGAGATGGCATCCATTTTAATGGAAGGCGCCTGGCTGGCCGGGCAGTAGCTTATTTAGGGGGTCCACTGCGGCTCAGGGAGTAGCGGCAGGTAGAAGCAAAGTAAAAAGTACAACAATGGCGGCTGACCACAACAAAATGGCCACTAGGAGGTCCAAAAAGAAAACTACAAAAAAATTTGCGGTGGTTTAGTTCTGGTTAAACCTGGAGTGACGCGATAGCTACAGCTGGCCGAGTGGAACTTGGTCACGTGACCAACCACGTGACGAACCACGTGGTCAGCCACGGCGCCACACCGCCGGCAGCTGCTCCGCACCAAGTGACCAACCACGTGACAGCGTGGCGACGAAGCCACAGGGTGGCGGCGCCGCCACGCTGACGGCTCGAAATGCTACCGTAATGTAGCTATTGCTACAAAATTGGCGGTGGTTTAGCTCTGGTTAAACCTAGAGTGACGCGATAGCTACAGCTGGCCGAGTGGAACTCGGTCACGTGACCAACCACGTTATCAGCCACTTCGCAGCGACTCCAGCAGCTGCTCCGCACCACGTGACAGCGTGGCGGCGCCGCCACGCTGAAGTTAGAACTACTCATTAGTGCAAAAATAGAAGTAAAAGGAGTAAACCGCTGGAGAGGAAAGAGGAAGCCACGAAGTTGGTGGAATAAGGAAATCAGAGAGGCCATCGAACAACGACGGTTGGCACCACAAGAACACAGAGAAGCAAAGAGGGCGCAGTTATCTGAAAAGGAAATAGGCCAAAAATGAGAATCTTATCGAGAAAAGCAACAAGTGCAGGTCCTTGTCCAGGCTAAAATAAAGCAGTCCTCTGATCGCTGGCTGGCTGAAGTTCGCGATGCAACTAAAGGGGGGTCAACAAAATTCTGGAACCATATAAGGTGGCTGGCCAAATCTAATCACAAAGCAGGAACAGATTCACTATGCCGAGCGAAAATGTTTCGAGGGAGATGACGCTGTGAACTACGTTGCGTCAGTTATAGCTGAGTCATTTAGGAAAGACGACAGGGTAATCGCCCCAAATGTGGGAGCAACACAGGACAGCACAATAGAAGACAGCTTAGAACTGACCAATCTTAACTGGAAAAGAGCGGAAGCAAATATTCCAAAATGAACGTCCGCAGGGATAGAAGAAATTCCAATCAAGTTAATGAATTTGGCCCAAGAGGCAAGGAAACGCTGATGAAAGCATTGGAGGCAATCATAACAAATAAGCAAATTCCGCACAGCTGGAAACAGTGAAAATGAATTTTATTTATAAAGGAAAAGGCAATAAGACGAACATAAAATCCTTCCGACCGATTACGATAACGTGATTTACATACAGGCTGGCGATGCAGGCGGTGAAAATAAAAATGCAGTCATGGGTAGAAAGTAATAGAATACTCGGAGAACTTCAGAACTGGTTCAGAAGTGGTAGGCGCTTAAATGATTGCCTGTTCGTGCTTACCCAGTGCATAGAAATAGCTAAAGCGGAAAACAGACCTCTGTATTTAGCCTTCCTGGACATAAGTGGTGCATACGACTACGTGAACAGGAAACTCCTGTGGAACATGTTAAAAGGTGAGGTGTCGGTCATGAGGTAATTAATTTTCAACAGGAAATATATCGAGAAAATGGTGTTGAAATAACATGGGAAGGAATTAAGTGTACAACAACCGTCCAGGTACACAAAGGATTAAGGCAAGGCTGTCCTTTATCACCGCTACTGTTCAAGCTTTATATAAGTTTGGAAAGAAGGCTACAAGGAAGCAATCTAGCTTATAATCTGTCGTACAGATTAGGCGGAAAGGTTGTTGAGCAACGACTACCGGGTTTAATGTATGCGGACGATATTGTACTGATAGGAGATAGCCAGGAAGATTTGCAAAGTCTGGTAAATTGCCGTGGAGACGAAGGAGACAGTCTAGGTTTCAATTTTAGCGCCACTAAGTCAGGTGTGATGGTTTCAACGGTACAACTGATCAGGAGCTTACAATACAAGGCCATGAAATACCCCGAGTGACCGAATACAGATATCTCGGGGTATGGGTAAACAAAGGGTGTATGTACACAGAAAAGCACGAATGTCTCTCATAGCGAAAGGGCGAAGAGATGCCGGGAAAATGAAACATAGGGCATTGTGGGGGTACAACAGGTATGAAGTACTGGCAGGTATTTGGAAAAAAATAATGGTGCCGGGGCTTACTTTCGGGAATGCGGTTCTGTGCTTAAGGGCAGAAGTTCAGTCGAGATTAGCAGGAAATCAGATAGCTGTTAGAAGGTTAGCACTAGGCGCGCACAGGAAAACCAAGGGGATTTGGGCTGGGCATCGTTCGAAGCACGGGAAGCTCAGAGTAAACTACTATACGAAGAACGTCTGAGGAAATTGGACGATAACAGGTGGAGAGCTAAGGTATTTAAATACCCATACAGAAAGAGCGCTGACTCACACTGGCGGAAAAGAACTAGAAAGCTAACCAGTAAGTATGCCAGACACGAGGATGGAGAAAGACAACATTAAACGACTGGCTAAAAACGCGGAAGGTAAAAATTGGATAGAAAATTGAATAGACCCATATCGCTTACCAGTATTCCTTGTAAATTATTGGAGCATATATTATATTCCCATATCTATCGTTTTTTGCACTCTAATTCCTTTGTTACACCAGTTCAACATAGCTTTCGCCCTTTCTTCTCATGCGAAACTCGACTCCTTCATTTCACGCATTCGTTACAGGGCATACTTGATCAGAATTCCCAGACTGCATATTTCTGGACTTTTGCAAGGCCTTTGATAAAGTTCATCATTAGCTATTAATGGCTACACTATCTGCCCTATATCTTGATCCTGCTGTACTAAATTGGCTTGAACATTTTGATTGATCGCTCCCAGTACGTCTGTATTAACGATTGTAATTCTTCCTCAACCGAAGTCACATCAAGCGTGCACCAAGGCTCCGTTTTAGGGCCAATTTTATTTCTAATATACATTAACGACTTGCCAAGCTGCGTCTCTTCTTGCATGCACTTATACGCTGACGACTGTGTCATTTATCGCGAGGTTCGTAATGATGATGATATACTAATACTTCAGTCCGATTTAAGTAACATCGCCCTTCGGTGCACAAAATGGCGCATGGAACAGAACGTTAAAAAATGTAAAATAATACGTGTCTCTCGACAAGGTGTATGTACCTCGGTGTACACACTTAACAACGCTCCACTTGAGTCCGTGTCTTCATCCAAATACCTTGGCCTAACCATTTCTTCCACATTAAACTGGAAAGCTCACACTGACCAAATTATTAGCAACGCCAATCGCACTTTAGGATACTTAAAACGTAATTTCAGTAAATCCCCTACTTCATTAAAGCTTCTTTATAAAACCCTTATCCGACCAAAACTTGAATATGCTGCCTCCGCCTCTGATTCCAATCCAAACACTTCGTCATTTGAAATTAATGGTGCAAAATAATGCTATCCGATTTGTACTTTCTAATTATAACCGAACAGCCAGCATAACTTATGGTGACTTCCAATCGCAGAGTTGGAGCACTTCTGGAGCAACGTTTCCTGCTCTTTTCGGAGCAACTGTATTCCAAACGCAGATCTGAGCCACGGATCGCGTCTTCCAATCGTAGACAGGGAGCGGTTGCCGAGCCGAGATTGCTCCGTGGAGCAGTCGGGACTGCTCCGCCGAAATCGGCGGATCCGACCGGAAGTTTGCGTGACGTTCTTTTTCAGCGGCGCCCTACATGCTCTGGCCTGCATGCTCTTGCCAGAGCAAGTGTACTCCAATCGCAATTTCAGGTCGCGCGCTCTGCGCCGGATTCAGGCGCTCTGTCACAGAGCGTGCAGACCGCTCCGGGCCTGCGATTGGAATTCACCATTAATGAGGTCTAATGTCGATTTGCTGTGTCTGTCTTTGCGGCGCAAAATTTTTCGCATTTGCTTGTTTCATAGACCTTACAACCATGAGTCTCTACATCGTGAATTCATCATATCGCTTAGCTACCTCACCTCACGTGTCGACCATCGTCATAAAGTTGCTCTTCCTAATTGCCGCACTAATTACATTTTATTATTAATTCTTGCCAAACACATCTGAAGACTGGAACCACCTTACAGCAGAGATCGCGTCTATGTCAGATTATGTTCTTTTCAGGCAAGCATTGTTCAATCATATTTTTGATGTCACCTAAGTGTTTATTAATGCCTTTTTTCCGTTTGCCGTTTTCTTGTTATTGTTATTCATATCTTGTTTCGCTTTTCGATCTACTTTTCTAGAGCAATTGTATTTGTTTTCTCGCTTTTTAACCTTTCACGCTATGTGATTTATTTTGTATTTTGTGCTATATACCTGCCACTTTTATGTTCTGGTTTTGCTTTTCGTAACCCACTCCCCTCTACAATGCTTCGGCGATTGAGGGTATGCGAAATAAATAAATAAATAAATGGAAAAGAACCATAGTGTAGAAATATATCGATACTGGAAAAGCCAGATCAGGAAGGAAGCGTTCTATGATAACACAAGAGGCAGTGCCCTCCTCTTTGAAGCTAGGTCAGGGTGTCTTAGAACGCGCAGCTACAGAAAGAAATTTAACGAAGAAGATAACACATGTGCTGTGTGTGGTAAATCTGCATAAACAATAGAACACCTCATACTAAAATGTGATGGTATTCATCCCGATGTCGATGCGGGCTCACCCTTGCTGAGGCCCTAGGGTTTAGATAGTCATGTAAATAAACCTGCGTTGGAAATTAGCAAAAATCAATTTGAACATTGGTGGCTCAAAAGCACAGAGGTGACATAGAAGTGTAGGAAGACGTATTTAAAGAAAATGGCGAATTTTAATAACTTACAACACAGTTAAACAAAAATAAAAAAAAACTGAGCATGGTGGCAACTCTCATCACCCCGTTACCCGCCGCGGTGGCTCAGTGGTTAGGGCGCTCGACTACTGATCCGGAGTTCCCGGGTTCGAACCCGACCGCGGCGGCTGCGTTTTTATGGAGGAAAAACGCTAAGGCGCCCGTGTGCTGTGCGCTGTCAGTGCACGTTAAAGGTCCCCAGGTGGTCGAAATTATTCCGGAGCCCTCCACTACGGCACCTCTTCTCCCTTCCTTCTTTCACTCCCTCCCTTATCCCTTCCCTTACGGCGCGGTTCAGGTGTCCAAATATATATGAGACAGATACTGCGCCATTTCCTTTCCCCCAAAACAAATTATTATTATTATCACCCCGTTTCAAAGGGGGACGCTCCTACCTTCCATCCATCCATCCACGCGCACGCCACTTCGCAGGCGCAGCTTGCTCCTCGTGGAACCTGACCGTGCCTGCCTCTTCCACGTGCGTTTGATTTCAGCCACTAGCGGACGAATTTTCGCCTCCCCAGAGGGCGCCACGTCTTGTGAAAGAGGCGGTTTATGAACAACCTGTGCACCATGACAAGCCAAGCGGCAATTAAATTAATGATTGGTCGAGAGAGGGGACATGACCTTGTGACGTCATCACAACTGCCCATCTGGTTGTGAGCAAACGCACCTAGTTTCTAGAAAGCAACATAGTGAATCGAAATCAAAAATCAGATTAAACAGGATACACGCAAATGTCGGCACCGTCACAGCACCGTCACTACAGGTACCCCAGCAGCAAAACGCAGTTACCCTCGGCGCTGCGGCTCGACCAGTTTTTCTCTATTTCGGCGAGTTACTTGCCGGGAGTGGTTGCTTTGTTTGCAAGCTTTTCGAAAGCGCATGTATTTTGGCGCCATGTAGGCAGAATTTGTTGGGCCACGGCACCGAGGGTAACTGCTATTGAAATTCTAGAAACTGATATGGGGGTATTACTTACGGCGTGCTGCATGCTTATCTCAATAAATGAGAAGACTAACAGTAATAGTTGCAGAATTAACTATTCAATATTAGTATTAAACCAGCGTACTAGTTAGCACGTCTTAGCTGCATTCTGATGTGCTACACCACTGACAATGCTCTGCCAGCAAAACCGCTCTTCTAATATATGCGAAACGTATTTTTAAAAATTGCAGAACATCTTAGATGAAGCACTCGATATATCGCGTCTTTACGGTTACGACGGGCAGGGGGCCTGTGTGTCTCGTCAACAGGCCAAACATTGTCTCAGGAACAAATGGGGACACCAAGCAGGCTCGATCCATGGCATTCTCTGTGCGACCGGCAGCTATGTCGTCAGGCCGAGGAGTGGGCAACACTTGGGCTGTTCTCGCTGCATTTCTATTTCAGTGTAATGAAATGGATTGCAATGTTACTTTTTACAGTTTCCCATTTTGCGCTCATGTGCGTTTGGAAGAAGAAATAGATGAAGAGGAAGAACGAGCACATGAAGGGAAATATAACCATAACAGAAAAGATGCAGAGCAGTACTGACAAAAGGCTTTCTCCGCAAATGTGGTCTTGAATGCTAGCTCATCAAAATGTGACATGGGTCCCCGCGCGATCGACTGGAGAGAAACTGTATAGTCCGGCACAACTTATGTCTGCGGTGAAGCCCACGACAAAAAAAAAATAGTTCTTTGTTAAAACTTTTCTCGTTATCTAAACGAAAAACTAATAACAATATAAAACATTATCTCTAGAATTTTCATACTTTGCTTGTTTAATGAAGTCAAACACTAAAAAGTTGATTTCGTTTATTATTGCGGTTGGCCAGCGGAGTAATTCAGTACGCCGCGGACCATGGCCCAGTGTTATCAATGTTAGCAACTGCTGTTTTAGGCTGTATCCTACGCTAGTATGGGAATATTTTAATAAAATAGCTTTTGCGCAGCCATCTCACAAAAAAAAAAAAAATTCCGGCTTCTCCTAACAAAATTTCCGAAGTGGTCAATTTGCTGCTGACGTCATCAGAGTCTCCTGACTCCATTGACGAATCAGAGCACCGCTAAATTTGAAATTTCTCACGGAATTCTCTCCTTGGTCGAAAGTGATCTCGTGAACTTGTGATGTCCTCATAACCAGCCCACTGTGGAAGTCGACAACCTGCCCACCGTTGCCAAATTCAATGCAGTTGCCGTCTGCCAACCGTGGCGCTGAGCCCAAGTCTTACGGGAGCTCGGGAAGAGCAACCTCAAAAGCGGGTCGTGACGTCATCGACACCAAGCGACCACCATAGGATTAATTATCAAACACCGCAAAGTTTGAAAATGTGAGGACTCCAAAAATGTGGAAGTTGGCCCAGCCCCCGAAACTTCTAAAGGACCCCCAAACATTTACATGTAGGCCCACCTCCTAAAATTAATTAAAGTGTATTAGTGGACGATTAGTTGTCAGACTAATGTGAATTAGTTAGTTGGATTAGTATAATCCCATATGATAATCCAATGGAAAGCGCTGGAACGTTCTAGAAGGTGATGACTCATGTATATACCATATAAGAACAATAGTTTTGGCGGGAAAATCGCAAGAATATTAGACACTAGTTGGAGACCCCACAGCAGCAACCTAAACGCTAACGCATTTTCTTCTTTGGAAATGTGGTTAACAAGGACATCAAGTTTTTTTATGTCATGTTCCATTGGCAGTCGATTTCATCAAAGGATGTTTAGCAGCCGGTGAGAAACAAGGCGTTGAATTCTGCCGACTAACGCACATGTTGGAGCACACTGTTCGGCTTTTAGTATCCTTGAAAGGTCCGTTTTAAAGACCGCTATTGTAAGGGTGAAAATCGGAAATTGTCAGAAACGCTATACATCGCACCGCACTGCAGTCAAAGAGCTATCGAACGCGAGGATAAAGTTTGTGTTTTTAACGCGATTACGTTAAAAGCCCCTCTGCCCAGAAAATCCGCAGTCGGGGCTGTGAGCGAAAAATCGCGAGCATGTCTCTGGCAGATGGTGCCCAGAGAGCTACGTAGGAGGCAGGTGGGCCACCTAGGTCACGTGACCTTGCGGCGCCATCACAACCTGCCCAACGGATAGTGAGCAAACTGCCCTCCGTGGCAGGTTGCGGCTAGAATTAACGACTGGTCGCTCGGGAAAAGCAACCTGGGTCGCACAAGCCCCACCATCGCATTGCAGCGGTACGTGTATCGCTTAACTGCTGCACCACTGCACTAGGAACTGGTATGAGGACTCACAGGTATCTATGAATGTGAAGTCGAGAATGACCTGCATATATGGCAATTCACCCGTTACGGTATCGCGCCATACCCTTAAGGCGGAGCTTAAGTCGAATTTTTTGCACGAGCTCTAAACTACATTCAGTAAATTACTTTCGTGAGTGAGGCCACGAATCTCAAGTGCACATCTTACTGTCATGGCAGCAGTAAAATGCAAAAAGCTGCTGTCGTAGTATTGCTTTTAAGTTTGTGAAGCATAAGCTAGACAACTGTGAACTCAGTCGTCTGTTGGTGCAGTAGCTCGGGAGCAGTCGGAATACTAGCCATGTAACGACAAAAACTCAGAAGCGCAGCTGCTCGATTGTTACTCTTTGAAGTGTGTTAAACGCTCTGTAGTCTGTATAGCGGGAAGGTAGAATGCAAAGGTGGCATTTGGAAAACCCAACTTCGGCCCGTCCAGTCTTGTCATCTCCCGAATTCTCACATGCTTTGAATTTTGTAATATTCTCCTCCAACGGACCAACATTTAACTTTCAAATTGCTCGCGTACTCCCAGTGAGTGCACGGTGTTAGCAAGGCAAAACAAAATAAAAAGCATTAGCTTACACAAGAACCAAGTTTTATTTTTCGCAATATGCCAGCAGTGTTCTCAACTTCAGCAGCATCAAAAACAAAAAGAACGAAGCGACAGCAGCATAACGTTGCATGTAGAAAATCATGCAATGCACGATCACTACCATTGCATTTGTTGAAATGCGAAGTTGCAAGACACGGCAGAGATTGCCATTCTAAAGCATAAGAACAAAATTGCGAAAGGGTATAAATTATAGGCGATTAGTGCATTGAATTTTGGTATTTCAATTGCGATAGTAACATGGCACAATCATATGCCGATAAGCGAAAAGAGAAAACGCACCCCTTTCGCTTTTTTTATTAACTTTCCTGCTAAAGATTGCACTGTGTAATTAAAGAAGAAAACGAAAAATTTTGTGCATGTGTGTGTGTGCTATGATGTGCAATCCGGAACTATTTCAGGAGCGCGACATAATAAGGTTATAATTCTTGATGTAAACGAACACGGAAACTGCAGGCATTCTTGCTCAGTGTCACAAAACATTAATCAAACTGCTCAACCGAAGCGACCAATGCAAAATGATTGATCACATTCTGGCACAACCTCTATTTCACGGTCATGCAGATGCATGAGTTACCCAATCACAACAGCTCACCAAAAAACTAAATTATTCTCTGGATGCCGTAACTAATGCAGATGCCAGCAAGCAGGTGGGAGTTCACTTTCGTTAGCACAAAATTAATTATACATTCTGTCAAAGGTTGCTCGAGAAAAAGTCGAAAAAATTAAACATGACATAGGATGTTAGAACTTCACAAAGCAAAGTAATTGGGTTCATCAGTAGATCGCACAGATTTACCACAGCACCAATGCTCGAGACGAGTACGTCGACAATCACGACATGCCCCACAAGCAGCTTGGAAATGAACATTTGCAAGTTCTGAACAGGGCACTACAACCAGGAACTCTATTTTTTAAAGCACGGTGAACATTAACATATGAAAACGCTCAAGTTTACCAGTGAACTTATTCGAAAATCCACGGATAGCAGCTACCGATAGAAAAAAGAATGAAATAATCACTACTGCGGATTTCAGCCTGAACTTACTGCGTTAGGCTTGTCACTGTTTGAGCGCGCTATACTGCAGTGCGTTAAGCTACTCCATTCCGCTCGGGTCAACGAAACAAGATCCAATGACTCATACAGTGCTGTTAACATCGATTAGTGTCTTATTCATTTTGTTTTAGTAAGCTGAAGTTACTTCTTGCTATGCCTTTAAAGATTTCTCAGCATGGTTCCAATTTAAGGCAGCAGTGCTTAGGATTTCGAATAGACAGTGATATTGCGTGAAGTTCGCTCTGCATTTTTACTCAATGTTGACACATCTCTTCCTTTTAATTTTCCTAATCACACACTACAGCATGGTATGCGATTTGCTCGCAACATAGAGAGATATTCACGAAGCGAACTACAAACGGAACGGAGCACTCTCCAAACCACCTTTAAGAAACACATCAAAGAAGCATATGCGAATACACAGCACAATGGCCATGGCTCAAGGCGTGCCATGGTCACTGCCAGCCCACCGGCACGGGTTTATCAAGAGTTGGTCCAGCGCTTTGAGGCACAAGGAGGTTGTGACCTTGGGTCGCCTTGTTCCAAGGGTACCACGGCACTTACAGAGGCGATGCAAAGAAACGCGAACAGAGCGGAGCTTAGGCGCTCCGCTGTTTGTATTTCTATTCATCTCGCTTTCACTTAGGTGGTAGCAAAAAGACGCTAGAGTCGTCCGTGATGCATTGTAGGACGACTTTAAAGTGGTGCACCTAGGCGCGGCGTTGTTCGAATTTCTTTCCATCGCTGTAGTACTCGCGTGATGCGAGCTCATCGCCCCCAACTCTTGGACACTATAGTCGCAGTCTTCAGATCCCACTTCCTATAAACGAACGCACAGAGGCTTCATGCTGGGCGCCACTTCCGCAAGAGCCCACTTACCCAAGGAAGCATACTCAGGCTCGTCGCTCTCCTTATTTCATTAAAGTCTCCCCTCTCTCAGGCTTTTAGGGTTGTGCCCGAGACATGCAGTTCGAACCTTCGCTGGCTCTGTAATTCAGAACTTTGTCTATCTTACTTTGGTCTACGCCTCCGTTGATCCTTTCTGCGTGTGGAGCCAAAGAGGTCGACGGCTCTCTACTGGGCGATAACATTGATTTCGTTGCGGCCGTTACTCTAATTATAATAGGAGGCTCCGGTTTGACGACCTTGCCTTGTCTCACAGGTGCTCCGGCTTTAGCGTCGGATATCGGCTTCTTGGTAACTGTTTCCGGACCCCCGTTCTTTCTTCCCGGGTCAGCTGAGTTCCGGTTCACCACCTCTACTGACTCGTCTATTTTTGCAGCAGGGGTTTCTTCTGGCCGTCCGACTGTCCCTGCAGGCCACCTAGTCGGTACTTCGGCTGTAGCGACGGCTATCGGCTTCTCGATACCTACCGCTGGACCTTGCTCATTTCTTACCGGGTTTAGTAGCTTCTGCTTCTCCACCCCAAGTGCCTCGTCTACTTTAAGTTTTGCTCCTACTTGTGTTCCCTTCGACTGGTCGACTGCCCATTCTGGCTGTGTCTCCGAGTTGGTCTTTTCACCGATCTGATCCCCCGGCATCTCGTAGGAGGTCTGAGGCAGTTCAGTGTCTGCTGTTCCACACGATGCGTTCTGCTCGGGACATATCTAGAATTGTTCTGTGTAAAACGAGGCGTCCGGGATGACCTTGTGCACTTTGAGCAGGTGCTCGCGATTTTTCTCGGAAATCTGACAAATGAAACCGCATCGATGGCGGAGGTACAACCGCTGTGGTATTCTTCGCACTTCGTGTCTTCGGAGTTGCAGCAGGAACCGGGTGCGCATGCCGCAATGGAGGCAGGTGCACGGGTGACCTTCCTGATGCACCTGCGAGGAGCCAGAAGGGACACAGTGGTAGGTGACGATACGAGGATACTGAAGTGTTAAAATCAGTCAGGAAAAAAGAAAGACATAAAAAACCGACATACATATCAGTGGTGAAGGTTTTAGTGGAACTGTACACACTGTTCCTTGGAAATTAGTAGCCGCTACAGTACAACTGCGCATTCCACTCAATGAAACTGTTTTCAGACACAGAAGTCGCCAGTAACTGCTAAAATTATGGAACAATTCCACACAATTTTAGAATTAAACAATTTTCCTACCTTCAAGTGTTGAGTCTTCTGCATTTCATACCAAGACAACAGGGCAATGCGACAAAACAACAACACATTTCCACGCCTGTATTGCTGCGGACTGCATACGCACAGATCAAAGAGGACAAGCGTTGAAAAGTCTCGAGGCTTAAAGAGTGAAGAACGAGGCTTCAACGCTGGACTGCCGAAAGCTCGCGAACAGCTACAGGGCATGAGTTCGCCTATTAAACGTTGATTCATTTAGTCTACAAGGCTTCTCGAGTCGCTATAATAAATGCCATCAGTTAGTTCTTGACGGCTCCCAGCGGACGGCCCAACACACATAACACTGACCCACCTCACCAATTAACGCTGACGCCTATTGTGCTCACTTGGAGGCTATGATATTCTGCTTCTACGCACTGGTGTCCCAGTTCAAGTCCGAGCTCTGGTGGTTGTATCTCAGTTGAGGCAAAACGGAGCAGCACTGAATCATTGACACTTGCGGGATTGTTAAAGAATGCTAGGTGGTCCCAATTGATGTGGGAACTTCCACTGCAGCGCACGTTGAATCCGAGGTTTATGGGTAAAACAGAAAACAAATTTTTACAGCGGGACATTTATTCAGGGTAGGCACGTCAGTGCAGCATGTAAGCGAAGACTCCAACGTTCACCTGCTGGTTTAGGAGAAGTTGTTCAAAATGGCAGGAGTCGTAACGTTCATGCGGATTTCTTTCTGGACATCGTAGGGAATGCGCCCTCTTTGGTCCTATGTGGCACATGATGATTTAATTATTTATTTATTCCTCAAAGAACCACAGGGGACATTGCATAAGGGACAGGCTAACAAGGAGCAATTAAAATGAATACAGATAATCTTCAATGTTGGTTTTGAATAGACCGAAGTTAACGATGGTAGCCACTTGGGATGGAAGGTCACTCCAATCTCAGGTTGTATTGAGAGAAAAAGAAAAGACTGCTAATGTGCTTCTGTACGCGCTTTCACTGGGTAGTCGGCATAAAGGTGACTATTATTGCCGTAAATTCAATGAGACCACGGGATAAGTGCAGCTTCGTTATTCAAGATATAATAGAATATATGATATAAGGAAAGACGGCTGATTTTGCGACGACAGGCCAATGTAAGAAGGCGAATCTGAATCATTAATCCGCAAACGCTAGTGTGCTATGTATAGTCAGAACAAATGAATCTAGCAGCGTGGTTCTGGGCAGATTCTAGTGCTCTAATAAGGTTAGCCAAGTGAGTATTATACGCGGCTAATGCAAACTCCAATTTTCTCTGTACAAGTGTTAATTAACCAAGCAGTTTTATGGGACAGGTGTCTATAGGGTAAGGTTACGGCGCAAGTACTCTAAACTTTCATTAGCTGAATTAGTGATGTGGTGAACGTCATGCAAACAGGTTAAATCTTTGCTGAAGTGGAACCCGAGAGATATGTATGAATCTACTGATTTAATGGGGATATTGTTAACTATATAAATATCATCCTGTAGGTTGTACCGGCGGTAGTAAAGAAAAAGTAGGTTTTAGCAGAAGTTATTGATATCAGCCAGGTATTACACCACCCTGGGACACGTACAAGATCTTCTTGAAGACTTATGACGTCGGCCTGGTTAGCTGTTGGGAGATAGATAACACAATCGTCAGCAAATAGTCGTACGTTAGAACTGATGCAACGACGGTTTGGCCAAAGGCTGCCAAGGCTGACGTGTTCCGTCCGTACGAAGTGGTGTTAAAAAGCACATTTTCCTTAGCATTTTACCCCACAGAAGCCGAGAGCCCGCCAAGCGATGCCTCGTACCCGATGGAAAAACCAGCAGGTGTACCCCCGACGGCTCTGGAGATGAAAACACGCATCGTCTCGCATACGAAGCGGACTTTCAACCCACTATTCATCCTGCTGATGGGAGCGGCCATAGGTAATGCGATGCAAGTGGGCTTGCAAGAGTGTCCGCACTTATATAAGGGACGATGTCCCCCTTCCCCTATCCTTCAAGCAGGACAACTTCGTTACCTCACATCTGGCACGCGGTGGTCTAGAAAAGACAGCGGTCTCTCAACTTTCTTGTATATACGTCTTTCACCCTCACCTGCATGTGCAAGAAGAGGCCCTTAGGCCGGAAGAAGCGTCGCGGGTAGTGACGGTGCATCATGCGGTGGCGCACAAGCATTGCGCAGGTCGGCCGTGACGGAGCCGCACTCGCGGCCCGCCGCTGGTCCCTCATTGGCGTAACTGTACTCCTCTTCATCTTCTTTGATGGTGTCACGTTGAGGGAGCTTCAACCGCTTGGTGCGTCTGGTCGTCCGTCGGTTGACCCGCCTCGCTCTCACGACGGTGGCGGGAGCGCTCCGCGGCTTCTGATGAATGTCCTTTTCCCAGATGATCCTGTGCAGCTGTGAGCAGATTTTGCAGAGGATTAGATGGAAAAGCTTCATGAACAAAGGTCCGCACAAGAACCCCATGAAGAAGGCTCGCTCTACTAGGACCCGCTGGTCATTCGTCAAGTCCGTGTGCATCTAATAAGTGCTCTAAGAGGGAGGCGGAGGTTTAGGGAAATAAGTACCGGCAATGGCGCAGCTGCCCGCAGTTGGGACGTTTACCTGCATGACAGCGTATAAAGTGGCACAGAGCTATAGAGGGACGAGGAGAGTGTTAGTCTTAACTTCGCTGAGGATGCGCGCATGTTCCTTGTGAGTGAGGGGCGCGGTCGGGAGACGATTATGCAGATGTCCATGATGTTCTTGCAATGTTTAACTATTTTTCACCGCGTATAACAGGATGTGTTCCGCTGGCGTTGGATTTGGGGGCAAGGTATTACTTTCATGGGTTAGTTGATGAACCTACTAATTTCCTTGAATGCCTTTGTGCAGCGGTATTCTGGTAATTTTGGGATGCGGCCCTCAGGCACTGTATTGTGCCGCCTTGCAATATGAACGCACCCCAATCGTTTCAGCCAGATTGGACGCGATGCGACTGACAGGTAGACATAGATGTTCTCGGGCGGCAGGGGATTGCGAGAGCTTTATTCTTATTGAGCCTAATAAGTGATTTACATCGTGATCAGCAGCAAATGGTTACCTTGACATTGGGAAGCGGCTCTCCAGCAGGTGGCCTCCATTCGCATGATACTGCTCTCAGGGACGACAGGAACCGCTTCTTGGCAAGGCTCCAGTATTTCGGGCGTTGCTCTAGAGGATTCTTCCTCAGTTTGTCCCATTCCTAAGAAAACAAGACACTAGATGTGGACGTCACGTTACGAAGAACAGAACGAAAGGTATAGTATAATAATCTCTATTCTAGTAGGATGCAAATAAATAGAAACAGCAGTTGGCAATACAACTTCCTATGGCCCGCAGCGTGCTCAGTTGCAGCGCCAACCAATCAAAACAGCGAACAAAATTAACAGCTAGGTGTTCTGAACTATTAAAGAAGTCAGAAAGATCTCAATTATCGCTCTTATATCCTTTAAGAGAAAAGTGTACAACAGCTGTATCTTACCGGTGCTCACCTATGGGGAAGAAACGTGGAAGCTAACGAAAAGGGTTCAGCATAACTTAGGGACAACGCAGCGAGCTATGGAAAGAAAAGTGATAGGTGCAATGTTACGTGACCGGAAGCGGGCAAAGTGGATGAGGAAACAAACGCGGGTTAATGGCATCCTGGTGGAAATCAAGAGGAAGAAATGTGCTTGGCCAGGGCATGTAATGCGAAGGCAAGATAACCGCTGGTCCTTAAGGGTAACGGAGGGGGTTTCAAGAGGAGGCTAACGTAGCAGGGAGCGGCAGAACGTAAGGTGGGCGGATATGAGATTAAGTTTTAAGGCATACGGTGTCCACACCTGGCCAAGGACAGGGTTAATTGGAGAGACGTATAAGAGAGGCCTTTGCCCTGCAGTGGGTGTAGTCGGGCTGACGATGATGATAATGATGGACTGGACCGGGCGGGTCCACTATGTATTTCCTGCTGCTGGTTTGTGCATGCTAGGAGCCAGCGCAGGCATGGTGCTGACAACGGACATCAGTGTTGCGATATCTGAAGCATTTAGACTTCAACCACGTCACAGTGTTTTGATCGATCAGCAATAGGCTTAAAACATTTGGAACGCTGCACTTCTTAGGTCGCAGCTTATATGCTTAGCTTCGTAGGGACGGCCAAGTAACGTCTGCAGCAACAACGCCCGCTTCATCAGTCATCGGGCTCCCATCCTTTACTGCGGCATGCGGAGAAGAAGGACAAGTTGCAGATGTGTCTGGAGTATCCTTTACAATCGTAACTGCACTCCCGGAACACCTCCGTCAACATTAACGACGTCGTCGAACCATCACGGTGACCTCTCTGTGAGTTGATCGGTCTCTCGCCATTTATCTCAGCACCAGCCCTTTCCCTTTTCAGGCAGGGACTTTTCTTGGGGGGGGGGGGGGGGGGGCGGCAGAATGAGGGCGACGATAATTAGATGCGCTTCAGAACAGTTCCCTAGCAGGTGTCGGCGCTGTGTGCCTCAAAACACCTTATGCTCCTACGCTCCTATACTTTCGGTGATTGTTGGTTTCCTTCATGTATGTCATAACGAAACCCTCTTCTACATTCCCTTGACTGCTCAGAGCATCTTAGGCACACAATGGAGGAATTTAACATGTCGCTCAAATGCCAGAACATGACGCACCTTCGGCATTGGAGTGGCTTTTTGGATGACAGGCCTTACAGCGTAGCGGAAGTGCCCTATCTTCAGATGCGCCTGAATACAGCCCCCATGAGAAATAAACTTGACACATTTTGACCTGCCGAGGCGCTTGAATACGTGTAGCCCCATTGGTAGCTGGTTTGACCGAAGTGGAAAGGTTGTAGTCACAGATCACCATGCACTAGTCTTAATGGCGCCGGCCATAGTGCCACTGTCTTGAAGGACAATGGGACGAACGTTGATATCGCCGATTTTTGACGCTGCTAAAACTTTCAGTCGCGCTCCGGCTCGTAACACCAATGGAAAGGACGTTTTCACAGAGATTCACCCTCACGGCTTTGATCACTCCGCAAAAGCGGTCCTCAGGAAAAACAGTAGAGGCTTCCCTGTTCAGATGGTTGAGACTGTCGGTAATTAGTCTCTAGCACAAAGAGGACCGTATGTGCTGGGAGTCCTCGCGCCGTGACGATCGTAGGCGTAGTTGACGAGGAGGAGTGATCACCTCTGCGCAGTTTTCTTTTCGCCTCCTTGCTCAGGACGGGAACGGAGCCGTCGCCAATCAAGTAATGACGGCCTGCGGCCGTGTATAATAAGGCAGTTTGGACATGATGCTGAATATACACTTCTGCAGACCTTTGCCATCCGCATCGCCCGCTCCTTCGTTCCTAAAGACGCGGTCCATTGATATACAACATACTGACAAGCTATACAACTTGTGTGAAAGAAACGCCTCGGTTACGCTCTCACTCTGGGTGGACACATTAGAAGTGACGTAAGGAAGGGATGAAGAATGGAGTGAAAGGAGGAAAAAGAAAAAATACGCCGTAGTGGAGGACTTCGGGTTAATTTCGCCCATCTGGAGTTTAACAGGCGGTGAACATCAACAGCAGGCTGGAGCCTTTCGCACAGGCAGTGGTGTAGAAAAATTGTTTTCCTTTGGACGGCGGGGGGGGGGGGGGGGAGTAAATCGCGCAATATCTGTCTCACATATCGGTGAACACCCAAGCCGCGCCGTAAGGGAAGGGATAAAGGATGGAGTGAAAGAAGAAAGGGAGAAAGAGGCGCCGTAGTGGAGGGCCCACCTGGGTGGTGGTGGTGGAAACTTTATTAGACAAAGGGGAGTTTAGGACGCGCAGGTCCTTGGGCCCCCGCACGGCCCCACTGCACTCAAACGTTCATGTCCCGGAGGCTCATGACGCTGGCAGCCCGGCCTGTGGCGATGGCTTGCTTGGCCGGGTCCTCGGAGCGCAGTAGGGTCTCCCATGCCTCCCAAGTTGGAAGGTGCTCCAGGCCCCGCGGGGGAGGATCCGCCGGGCAGAGGAAAAAGATATGATCGAGAGAGGCTTTGGGGTGGTGGCAGATGGTACAGGAGGGTGTTTGTCTGGACTTGGCGATAGCGCGAGCGTATATAAGGGGAAGGTAAGGTGCGTGTTTGGAGCCGCCTCCAAAGTGTCTGGTGAGAATTGTCGAAGGAGGGATGGGGTGGGGGGTACAGACGACGCTCGGCTTTGCAGGCCTGCGTCAGTTCATTGAAGGAATGCATGCGCTCCCGTGAGAACCACAGGTCGGAGGCCGCCGGCGCCCGGTTGAGAGAACCTCGGGCTAAAACACTGGCATCCTCGTTTCCGGGATTCCCGGAGTGGGCAGGCACCCATATGAGCTCCATGTGGTGTGGCGGGTGTGCGGCGAGGGAGTTATGTATGCGAAATGCAGGGACGTGAACTCTCCCGCGGGCGAAATTTAGTATGGCAGTTTTAGAGTCCAACAGTATATACCGGGCCTCCGTGCGCGTGATGGCTAGGGCCCACCTGGGGATCTCTAACGTGCACTGACATCGCACAGCACAGGGGCGCCTTAATATCGAAACACTGCCGCCGCGGCCGGGTTCTAACCCGGGTACTTTGGATCAGTAGCCGAGTACGCTAACCACTGAGCCATCGTGGTGGGCTGTCCAGTATCTTTGTCTAATGGTTGGCGAACAACCACTGCAAATTCTTCGCTGACCCGAACAATGCTCCGCGTTGAACAAAACGTTTTGGAGGTGGTTTCTGAGCACATTTAGGCGCACTAAAAGTACAAACTGTCTGAAGATTTAAGGGCTCACCGTGAACACGACAAAGTCGTCACTGGGCCACATCTTTCCGGTCTTTCGGGGCCAACCGACCTGGAAGACCCCACCGGCTTGGTCGACCCACTTCAGGCGCTCACCGAAGGTGCCCTTCTCAAGGTGAGGCAAAAGGAAATCCTGCAACGCACAATCATATGCAGTGTCATATTGGGCTTTCTGTATACGACAGCCGCGCCAAATTTTTACTCATTGTTCATTTAACGAAATCCAACAATTAAAATGATCTATCTCCGATAAAAATCGGAAGCTATAAATAAATTATTGCAGTCGATCATGGGATGAGGAGGCACAAGGTAAGGTCACTATACAGACGGTTACCCATGATGTAATACCTGGAAGGCTGTTCCAGATGATAGTGGTAACGACGACGTGAAGCACGTGCACACTAAATTCCCGCACACTTTCATTCGTACATAATTCCTAACGGGTCCGTATGTAACCCGTGTCCTTAGGTGGACTTTCGTTGCACATGCGCCCAAGCTGCGTCACACCAGGCTCCGAATCTCGAATCGATAGGATCTCAATGAGGAGCTCCATAAGCCTCCTCGTACGAAACGCAGCGTAAACTTGCCACACTCGAACTCCACACGGACAGTGGTCGCGAGGCTAGCGGAAACTAATACCATGCAACTTTTTGGACATTTTTTGCAGTGCGTATTCAGAACAAGCAGGAACTCTCGTTTCTCCAAACCCTTACTTCTAAGAACCTGGCCTTGCCGGACTTAGGACCTTGTCCGCCTTGGCTTGGCGCTGTCATGTCGCACGGTTCGCCAGCACACACACCGCCGAAGCCGTGCAAAAGGCAGGCCGACGGGTCAAAGGTAAACTGGGCCTCCTGCGCTGGTACGTATAACCCTGCCTCGGGTGGCACCGCGAACTGCAGCCCATCGCCGGTGACGTCAGCCAAAAAGCAAGTCGCTGGCGAAAGAAAGCCATGGTGAAGCAATGGTTTCGGGATCTCCTCCAGGGATGGCAACGGGGCTTGCATCTCTTCCATGGCCGCCTTCAGTCTGTAAAGTCTGTAAAGATGACATGTATCGACTTTTTAATCATCAGCATCCACTCAAGCGTAGATGTACGGCAACAAAGAAAAGCTTAAAGCTTTCACGGAAACTTCACGGCTGAAAAAAATTCGTCCTGTCCCGCGATTTGAAAGCGAGACCACCGCCTCACCGGAGCAGTCGCTCTGCCAACTGAGCTACACAGGATTGCTTTCGACTAAAACTTGAGTTTGGGCTAGTTGGTTCATACTTGAAATATAAGAGGGCAACGCAAAAAACGGCACTTGCGTGTCATCGTTCGTGGGCTACTAGTTAACAATATTTGTTGGCTAGTTAGTACTAGTGAGTACCTAGCACTAATACCTCTAAGGGTTTTCAGGTGAAGACTTAGGGTGAAGGATTTTAGGAAAGACCACATGACATACGCGTACATATAAAGCCTTGCTTTAATGAAGCCACCGCGTCACTCCCGCCTTTCACTTCCGGTTTTGCTGACATCACTTCCGGTTTGGCTGAGGCTA
This sequence comes from Amblyomma americanum, assembly GCF_052857255.1. Lineage (NCBI taxonomy): Eukaryota > Metazoa > Arthropoda > Arachnida > Ixodida > Ixodidae > Amblyomma > Amblyomma americanum. The sequence continues at coordinate 24,936,048 of NC_135506.1, read as the reverse complement.
CTTCCTGTCTCCGAGGCTATGGTGACATTGAATTTTCGCGACCACTTTTGCAGTCAACGACGACAATGGCGGGTTTCTTTGCTGAAGAGCCATATATGGCTTTCGCCTCAAAGATTTCTTTCGAGATCGATGTATCGGCGAAGAGATGCCGCACCTGCACTGAACGTGCTAGACACTGTGGTGAGAAAGGATAAAATACTTTTTGGTCTAACACTGCCTTTTCTTCGAACAAAAATGTAATACTTTTAAAGTGAAAGCTTTACTGGCCTAGTCAAGCCAAGGACATCGGCGCCGCAATTTGACCTTCAAGTGAAGGAGAGGTGGTGGTGTGGCAGCCACGTGACAATCCACGTCACTCATCGCAGCTGCACCGCGCGCCGCCGCCGTGGCGTCCGCTGCACGGACCGCCGCCTTGGCAGCTGTGGCCACGTGACTAACCACGTGACTCGCCGTTTGCTGGGAAAAGGAGCCGGCGCCGCTCTCGCGGCATTCGCATTGCAGTTCGCGCTACGGACGGAGCGAGTCGGCCGGAGCCAGCCGTCTACGTTGTCGGGGCGATTTTGCTAAACCACGCTTAGCTGTGCTAAACTAATTATTTTCTGACTGCCCCTCGTGTCAAGTCCAGGATTCTTGGGCGTCAATTTTAATTCTGAGCCGAAGGTGGAATATGACAAGGTATACTGTTATGGAAATATTGAAGATAATGGTCTATTCTTACGATGCGTAACAAAGTCATCATTTTAAAGTTTGTTTATCGCTTGCATCGAGTAGTTGCGACTGCTACAGAAAACCAACGGGGAACGTTTCTGACGACAGCAGAAACGTTAATAGCAAAAAAAGATATGAGCGTACCGAGGGGACCCCTGCGGATACAGTGATTGCTATAGTGAAGTAAAAATAGCGGTCATTAACTATTTCCCGTTAAAAAATACGCTTGTCCAGAATATCTGGGTACGATACGATTTCCAGAAGCAGCACACTCATGTATTCTCAATGCGGGAAGCATGCCGCGCTTAGTTCAGACTAACAGTTGGTACTACATGCTCGTTATACGTGGTATTGCTATCGAGTTGGTTGATGATCCCCAGCGTAACCTTGAGCTTGTCGTTCTTGCTGTGAGACAAGCACATGCTGAGTAAGCAGCTGTGCGACGAAGCGCTCTGCTTAGGCTGTGAGGGAAGCATTTTAATTTGCGGTTGACAGTTGCGTAGCTGGCGTCTCCATTTGCGGGTGAGTCGACGGCTGCTAGTGGCGGTAAACCTTTACTGAACAAGACAATTCGAGGCCCGAAGGCCCCCTGGGTCTATGCATGACCCCACTCATGGTCTAACCGTTCAGGTGGTGTTGGTTCATGACGTATGCGGCCCGGCTGAAGGAGATCTTCTGCCTGGCCAGGTCTGCCGCAGTGAGGTCTTCCCATGGAGGAAGAAAAACTCAGGAGGCGCCCTCGCTATCCGAGCTGCACGCCAAAAACTGTGCTGGAAGTCACGTGATTTCGCAAGGACTACTGGGAGCCTTTGGCCGATGGCGCAGGCAATAGTAACGCTGGGCGCAGCGGAGTCGTCTGCTGCAATGCCTGCGGCGCATGCGCAAGCGTGCGGGGGCAGCGGCTAAGTTGGCCAAGGAAAGAACTCTCCTGAGCTCTTTCCTCCCTCCATAGGTCTTCCAGTCCTCCCAGGTTCGGAGAGGCACCGGCCCGGCAGGGGGAGGGGACGCTGGGTATGATAGGAGGACGTGAGTAAGGGTGGCCTTGGGGTGGGAGGAGAAGGTGCATATGGGGGGTACCCGCATACATTTAGAATGACTGGCTGGTGTAGGCGCCGCTCGCGTCTGCGGGAGTTTGCGGTGAACTCAGCAAACGAGTGCATGTGCTCCTTCTAGAAATCCCCCATGAGGCACGGCTGTACCCGGTTTCTAGACCCTCGGGCTAAGGAGTCGGCAGCCTCGTTGCCAAGATTCCCTGGGTGCGCAGGCACCCAGGTGAGCTCAGGGCGTCGGGGAAGGTTGGGGGTGGGCAAGTGCAGCAGGCATTGTGCAGGGGGATGAACCCTGCCCTGGTAAAGTTTATAATGGCGGTTTTTGAGTCACTATATAATATTGTAACGGGCGTCTGTGTATGCCAGAGCAATGGCTATATATAGCGGTTTCCTCGGCTTCGTTAGAGGTGGTGCCTGAAGGAAGCTGGAAAGTTAGGGGTGTTAGGTGTGGGTTGTAGACAACCGCAGTGGCCCCGTGCTCATCGCAGGCGGCGTCCACCAAAACAGTATCGGCCTCGTTCCCGTACCATTTGTGTAGCGCTGCCGCGCGCGCCTTCCTGCCACCTTGGTCATGGTGGGAGTGCATGTTCCTCGGTAATGCTTCGGCGTATACAGGGTGTCCTAGATAACTTCAGCCAGGGTTTAAAAATATGCCGCTGCACTCTTTGACGACGTCACCAGATGCATGCTGCTGGCTATTGTATGGAGCAAGTCACTCTATTTTTGTATTGTGCTAAACTGCATAATTAGTCAAGATTAATTAACCAACTTCGCAACCAATGAAGATAGACGAAAAATTTCAATGAGAAAGTTGTAGAACAGTCCGCAAAACGTCCTATTGAACAGTATCTAAGTTTTTATCTACCAAGTATTAGCTTTTTTCGCTCACTGCAGATGGCCCGCGAAATGCAAAAATACCACGTGACATGACCGCTTGCGCGGCGCGATTACAGTGCTCTCAAACGTTCCGCGTATGAATGAACCTATGAACCTATTATTTGGGCGGGTGTGCGGCCGCTTAAAAGGAGACGGGGCTGTGAGAGAGGCGCTGGCTCTGCGATTTACATCAGCGCAAGCGATAGGGGCTGCGTCTGCTTATCGCTGTCATGAAACGCCACAAGGGAAGCATATACCCCTGGCGTAAATCGGACAGCCAGTCGCTGCCGAGTCGCTCTCCTGTCTCCTTTTAAGCAGCAGCACACCGGAATGAGTTCTGCTCGTTCCTACCCGGAACGTTTGAAAGTACTGCGATCGCGGCGCACAAGCGGGCATGTCACGTGACCCGCCGCGGAGACTCAGTGGTTTGACTTGACTAGGCCAGTAAATCTTTTGCTTTAAAGAAAAAACGTCTGAACGCGATTTAAGTAAAACACTAAACTTTAAACGCAAAATATAAGACGGATGTGAAAGGCGCTGGTCATAGCTGGTAGCAAAGTGGTTACATAGGCCTATAGTTCTATGTCACGGTAGCGCTGCTCAGTGCGAAGCGGACAAGTAGTAGTAGTAACTTTATTCATAGATATATGGGTAGGTCTCGGCGTCGAGCCACTTTTCACATCTTTTGATGTGGTCTGTGGCTCTTGTGGCAGGGTTGGAGCCCCTAGTCCAGGGCCCCACTGAGTCTTGCCGCCAGGTAGGCTTTCCGGACCAGTCCTGCGTGAACCGCGGGATCCTCGCTGGAAAGCATCCTCTCCCACTGCTCCGCACTCGGGATTTTGTTTATTGCAGCCGCATTTGTTCTCTTTTCATGCCACGTTGTATGAATTAACGTGGCTTTAATTGTCCTCGCACCACGGGCATTTGCTGCTATATAGCCCTGGGTGGATCTTACTTAGCATGTTTAGATTCGGGAAAGTTCCCGTTTGTAGCTGTCTCCAATAGACCGCTTCCTGCTGGTGGAGGTTTTTGTGAGGTGGGGGATATCTAATCCTGATTTCCTTATAGTAGTTCAGAATTTCTGAGTATCCTAAGGGATCTGGTTCCGCGTCAGGCTGCTCGAGGCTGGTTTGGTTGGAGGCTCAGTTTGTAAGCTCTCGAGCTCTCCTATCCGCCTCGGCATTCCCCGCGATGCCTGTGTGTCCCGATACCCACATTATTATGTGTTGTAGCTGTTTTTCCTTCGGCGGTAATTTGTCTGTCTTTAAGATGAGGAGTGCTGCCCCCCCCCCCCCCCTATTTTGCCATTCATGTAGTTTCTGCACGCTGTTTGCGAGTCTGTTAGAATTATTAGGGACCTTTGAGCACGGTAGCCCTCTTCCGCCGCTAGGGCAATGGCAGCCTCTTCGGCCCCCTCAATCGTGCCATCCTTGATATTTGCGCGGGCTATTTCTTTGAGCTCATGATTAATTGCCTTGCAACCGCTCTATTTCTGTTGTGTTGTCTAGTTCTTCCGTATGCAGCCGCATCCGTGCACGTAATTTTTTCTTTCTTGGCTAGGTTCTGTTGCACATACTGTGCCCTAGCCTCCCGTCGCCCTTTGTGCAGGTTCGGGTCCATATTTTTGGGAATTGGTGCTACCCTAATTGTTTGCCGCGGTTCATCGGGTATTCGTTTTGATCTTTTTATCTCTGACAGTGCACCCTCGTAGCCGCATCTTTTGAGCAGCTCTGTCCCTGTTTTGGTCTTTTTTAGCCTCTGGAGCTGAGCTACGAGTTCGGACTCCCTTAGCTCCTCAAAGGTGTTATGCAGACCTAGAGTCATTAGCTTCTCCGTCGAGGTTGATTGCGGTAGGTGTAGCGCTGTTTTGTATGCTCTCCTAAGTATCGTGTCCGCTAGCTTTATTTCTGCTTTGTTGCAAATGTAGTACGGTATGCTCTACGTAATTCGGCTAACCACTAGGCTCTTTACAAGCTTAAGCGTGTCGCTCTCCCGCATGCCGTGTGCTTTCCTAGAGACCCTGGCTGTCATGCGGGCGACCTGTGTCGCCGAGTTCTGTATTAGTCTGAGCGCCTGCGTGCACCTTTGGTTGGATTGAATCCACATCCCTAATATTCTGATGGTTGCTCTTTCCGGTATGACTTGTCCTTCTAGATAAACATTTAGTTTTAGTTCTTTTGCTTCCGGTACGGATCGGTTGAGTTTACCCGCCAGACCTTTAGTAGTTCTGATTTTTTCGTCGAGCAAGCCAAGCCCCTGTCTCTAACATAATTTTCTACGCACGTTGCGGCATCCTGCAGTTTCGCTTCCTTTTCGCTGAGTGAGCCCTCCGTGACCCACACAGTGATGTCGTCCGCGTACATTGCATGCCTTGTGCCTTGTATGGTTTCTAGCTGTCCAGCCAGCTTAAACATTGCTATGTTAAAGCGTATGGGTGAAATCACTGACCCTTGCAGCGTTCCGTTATTGGGTGTTTGAAAGCTCTTGGTCCTGATTTCCCCGAGCCCTATTGTAGTCGTTCTATTTGTGAGGAAAGCTCTTACGCATCCATAGATTCTTTTCCCGCAGTTCAAATCGTCCAGGCCTGTTAGTATGGCTTCGTGGCTAACGTTATCAAAAGCTCCCTTTATGTCTAGGGCCATGATTATGCGTTCACCGCATCTGGGTACGTTGGTTAATATTTCGTCCTTGATCTGCAGCAGGACGTCTTGCGTGGAGAGTTTTGCCCTAAATCCAAACATGCTATGGGGTATAGCTCGTTTTCCTCCATGTAATCTTGCACCCGCCTGGTTATAATTCTTTCGTATAATTTCCCGGGCACGAGGTTAAAGATAACGGCGTGAGGTTCCCTATCTGCAGTGGTTTACCTGGTTTGGGGAATCTTTACTATTTCCGTGTCCTTCCACTCTTTTTTAACAGTCTCTGATTCCCATAGCTTATTAAAGTATTCGGTCAGCTCTTCAATCATTCCGTCGCTTATGTTATGGATGAGTGCGTTTGTAATTTTGTCCACCCCTGCGGCTGTATTTCTTGTTGTGCTTCTAATTGCTGCGTAGACTTCTTCCCTAGTTATGGGTTTATCTAATTCTTGGTTTTCCTGTCCTCGGTAGTGTTCGGTGTACGCTGCTGGGTCGCTGTTGCCGAAGCAACTCTGCCTAATTTTTTTCTGTTAATTCCGAATCAGGACCTTGAAATTGATGGACCAGTCTGTGGATCCCCTTATTGTTTTCGTTTTTGGCGAGGAGGACTCTGAGTAGGTGGCACGTTCTGGCTGCACTTAGAGTGCCGCATAGCGAGTTGCTGAATTGCTGCCAATTCGTTCTCGCTAGTTGTTCCGCATATTCCTCTGCCCTCTTTGTTAATTCCGCAATTTTCAGTTTTAGCTTCCTATTGTATCTTTGCTTTTTCCACCGTTTGGCGAGCCCCTTGCGTGCTTCCCATAGCCTAAGGAGTTTGGGGTCCACCTCGGGTGTCTGCTCTGTCCTGTCTATCTCCCTGGTGTAGCTGCGTTGTTTCTCTTTGAGCATGTTTCCCCATGCCTCAATCGAGTCTATTCCCTATGTTGGGCTTTCTTCACATGCCTGTCTGAACGCATCCCAATCCGAAATTCTGGCAGTGCCGATTCTCCTCCTGAATCTGCTGGCTCTAATCTGTGTGCTGATAATATAGTGGTCACTGCCTAGGTTTTCATTAAGGTTTTCCCACGACGTTTGCCCCGTTCTTTTGACGTGCGTCAGGTCTGGACAGGTGTCCCTGCACACGCTGTTCCAGGTCCTAGTGGGGGTACATGGGTCCGTTATCAATTGACAGCCCGTGGCTTCCGCCGCTTCTTTTATATTATTGCCTTTTTTGTCTGCTCTGCCATAGCCCCAACTTGTGCCTCTGGCGTTAAAGTCTCCCACTATTACATATTTGTTTCCTTTGGCTAGGCTGCTTATGCCGTGGAACAGTTCATGAAATTTCGTGTCCTTCTGTTGTTTAAGGGAGCTGTAGATGTTGACTACGAAGGTGCTGCTACCCTGCTTTTTCTTTTTTTGGAACTTTCTCTGTAATTGCGTGTTCTATTGCCGTGTCGGCTTTGCTGTTGTGCATGATTGCGACCAAGTTCTTACGTATGAGCGTTGCAGTTTTGGCGCTTTCCGGGTACATGTATGCCGTGTATCCTTGCAGCGTTGGCGTCATATTCGTTTCTTGTAACGCTATTACATCGGGTGGGGTTAGTTGTTTATGAATTGCTGTAGTAGTTCCCTCTTTTTCTTATATCCTCTGCAGTTCCACTGCCATATTTCTAGACTTTCGGTGTTTTTACTGCCTTTAATTGTACTAGCCATGATTAATTTTCTAGATCCGAATCCTGCAGTGGGCGTCGGGCATTCAATTTGTCCTTTACGCCTTCCGTTATTCTTTGTTTGCGCTGGCAGCGTATTTCAGCATCCATCATTTTCATGCGCTCTTCTATCGCTTGGAATTTTTGTTGCATGTTTTCTAGAATTTTGGTTATATCTGCTAGATCCCCTGCCTTACCTGTTTCGATTTGTGGTTGCGTCTCTGGAGAGGGAGTGCGTGCCCTCTGGTCTCTAAATTGACTCGCAAACTCGTCGAGTTTCCTATTCTGTTCTTCTATTAGCTTGTAACAGCCGCTTAGTTGCTGTTTAAGCTGTTTGACTTCTTCTGTTTCTCCCTCTTGCTAGGGCTGCTCTTAAGTTCATTGTTTTTGTCTCCCGAGTGCAGAAACAGTGATTTGGGAGGGCCTGCCTTCCAGCTCACCTTGGTGCCTCCGCCCTAGCGGGGTTGTCCCTTCTTTTTCTGCTGCTGCTGCTGGCTGCACTTGATGACCGGGGCCAGCGGCGGGAAGGAACTGCCCCGGGACCTGCTCCGGGACCGGCTCTCGGACTGGTTCCGTGGGCCTTGGTTCCGGCTCCGAGATCTGCTCCTGGACCCGCTCGAGTCTCGATCCGAGCTGAACCACCGCGGCCGGTGCTGGCGTTTCGGTTGGTCCCTCCTGCTGACGTGGTTGTCTCTGTATACGGGGCCTCGTAATTACCTTGCCCACTTGAGTCGTTCTCGACACTCCCTCGCTCCGGTAGGCACTTTGGCTGGCAGGTGTTGCCCTCCGCTGGGTTCTGTGCTCCGCACTGTCGGCAGGTCCGGGTATTCGGCGTCGGGCAGACGTCCGACCGATGTCCCTGCTGATGGCATACATGGCACACTTGCCGCGTTGGGAGGTACGGGTAGCAAAAGTGCTCGCCACTTTCGAATATAACTCGTTTCGGGATGTATGGTCCATCGAAGGTGATTAACGCCGCCTTTGTTTTTCCCAACATCCTGGCTCCGACGATCGTTATGCTTGGGACCGCAGCCATAGGTTTTCGTTGAGATAGCTTCCCGGCGTTCCGGCCGGGAGCCCGTGGATAACTCCTCTTTTAAATTCTTCTGGGACTGCCGCGTAGGCGTTCATTTGGTAGTCCTGTCCGTCCATGTGGAGGGCGGTGATATTCCGAATTAGTTTGGCGACGTCTTCCTTTGGTGTGCTCGCGATGATAATATTTGAGCCCGGGGGAAGTCTCACGATGATGTCTTTGGTTTTGCACTTGCCGTTGCAGGCTCGTATAATGGCGCGTGCTACCTCATGTCCGGTTAGGTCCTTCACCGATAGCCCGTCTTTGCGTCTAATTATAATCTTGACGTCTCCTTTCGGGAGCGGCGGGGCTCTACGCCTCGTCTGCCGCACCTCCTCTCCATCCCTTTTATATTTCCCGCTCGCTGCCGACGCGTTTGACGTCATCCCGTCTGCAGCGCCGCCTGTGCCGCCGGCTGTGCCTGTTGCATCCACTGATCTCCACTAGGGGGCTGGATGCCGCATCGGGCGCCAGAAAGTGAAGCCACCGGAAGTTGGTCGGCATGTGTCGGAAGTGAGCCTTTGGCAGTGCACGAATTCAGTCCTCAGCACGGTTTTTCAGTTTTAGTTTTCGTTTTCCACTTAGCATCTTGTCTTTTCGACGTTCTCGTGTTTTTTTATGACAATGCCTACCTGTCGCACCGTGAACTGCTTGAGGAGAACAGCAGAGTCCTCGGGAAAAACGTTCCAAAAATAAGGGTACATTGCATCGCTAGGGGCCACACTAGCAGACGACAGAACGTCGCTACGCACAGCATGTACGGAGGCTCGTCTGCTCAGCTCTGTGTCGTCCCGTTGCGCTAGCCTCGCCAGCACTGCTCTTTGTTGTGGTGGCACGTTGTCGCGCTCTAAGCCCAAGTTATACTATCAATGGGGGATAAATTCAAGAAAGGGTAGGTGGAAACCTTCATTAGGCAGCCGACTTTGCAGTGACAATTTTACCGAATTTTGTTTAGACCGAACCGGAGTGAGGGCGAGGCCACAATCTGGTGGGTGCCGTCGGTGTTCTACTGGCTCACATTAGCGCGTACAAAAGTATATGGTACTAGTTTTTCGGCAGAGTGTATCAAGTACGTACTGTTTCGTAATGTAGCAAATTATGCCTGAATGGGCTGTTATTCATGTGATGACATGGTGCCGTTCACTTCAAACAGCGCTTGTCACATGCGCTGCTTCATGCATTCGTCTTTCTCCTACGTCAGTCGTATCTCTCGTGCTCTGCAGGTGAAACGTGGCTGTGCTATTGAGTTAGATTAAAAGCACGTCTGGAAGGTAAATGACACTCTAAAGCGATAAACATCACCTGCCGTCCCTGAGAAGAGACATCGTCCGCCACCAACCCGAAACTGAAACAGCGGCACTCCGAGTTTCAGGGTTTCCGCGCCATTGCCTTTTCTTTGCTGCTCGAAAATTTGTTTTTGAGATGACCTAGACTCATCGTCATTCCACTACTTCCCCTAATTACGCGCGGAAGACAATAACCAGATCAAAAAATAGTGCATGCTTAATGCACGCACCCCTTTGCCGCGGCATGGTGAGACCTGTATGCCTGTTTTCTTCGGTTTCTCTGAAATTACAGGGTTCCCCAAACATTGCACACATTTCTCGCGTTGAGCTTGCTTATTCCTTTGACATTACAGTAGACGTTACACGAAAACAACGCGAAAAACTGAGAACGGAAGGTCGAAAGACGCGACTTTCTGCATTGAAATACACAGCAGACACCGAAATTCCGGGACATGCAATCCAACTTCCGGTGGCTTCACTTGCGCCGACTTCGGAAAGCGGGAATGCGGCATCCAGCCACCTAGTGGAGATCAGTGGTTGCATCAGCCGCCGGCGCCATCTTGCCATTGTTATGTCCCTGCCGGCGTGCATTTCTGTCCAGGATGGCGGCGTTCCGCTCGCCGCGTTTCTGGGTTTGTTTCTGTCGACGTGACCGAATCGTGGTCGAGTCCTCTTCGAAATAATCGCTTCCCGCAGCGTTTCCAAAGGTTGGTTGCATACTAGCGTTCCCCTGTTCGCCGCTCCCGGTTGCGTCGGGATCGGTGAGGTCGTCGGGCTGGTCCGCTTCCATGTCCCGAGTTTCTGAAGAAAATTGGGCCATTGCGCTTCTAAGCGTTCCGATTTCGGGAAATTCGGCAGCGGGTGCCTGGCTAGCGTCTTGTGCCGCCTTGGGTGCGACTCCCAGGCTCGCGGGTGCCGGTGGGTGCCGGCCCCGGGTTAGGCCTAGCTGCTTGCGTTCTAAAGCGGCTGTTTGGGCTTGTTGGTCAGTGAACATGGTAAAAGAATGCAGCGCCCTGTCCTGTCCACTTCTGTTCGTCCTTGTTTTTTTCGCGCTGCATTCTTTTACCATGCTTGTGTTCCACTCCGGCCACGTGGCCGGATCCAAAATCGCGATAAAAACCAAAAACACGGGTCTACCGGTTTGAAAGTGGTTTCCTCGTGGTCCCGCTGTAGAAGGTATCCGGTCCAACCGAAAGTTGCTGGCCCGATGAGCGTTTGCGGTCTGGGTGGGTTGAAATATGGAGCCCATGCGGAGCGCGTCCGCACCCTCCACTGTGGCCCGTGGCGCGGAGCGGACAAGCAGGGAAGGCGATGGTATGTGCAGCAGCCAAAGACCTGGCCACGCTTGAGCGTGGCTACCACCATTTATGAGCTACGAATTCACTACGCCATACCTGCAAAGAATTATATAAGCTTACACGATCTTACCTAAGTTTCGACGACGAGACACACTGCAAACTTTTTCTCTCCAACCTGAGCGAAACACATAACCAAATAAATTTTTGTTCGACCGCTCACCTAAATAGGCTTAACCAGCCGTGGTATCTCAGTGGCTTCGGCGTTCATCTGCTGATTCCGAGGGCACATGTTCGTGATTCTCCGCGGCGACCGAATCTCGACGGAGGAAAGATACAAAAACGCCCATGTGCTGTTCGATGTCAGCTACCGGTAAGGAACTCCAGGTGTTTTAATCAGTTGAATTAACCAGTTAACTTAACCACTACGGCGGCCCCGATAACCAGAGCCACTTCGAGACGTTAAATCCCCACAATCCTCAATGGGATTAATTTACAACATTCATTCATGCTGGCCACCAACCTGTACTTCGTCAACCGAGCGCCGTCCACTTGCGTCAGCTCCCTCTGGCTCCTTCTCTCAGACTGCCAGGATTCGACGCAACAAGTTGTCTGCGAACGCACTCAAAACATGCGCAAGCGTTTCTTGCGTTTCGACTTCTCCCCCGTCATTTTTGACGGGTGCAAATTAAAGTTATTCCTCTCTCTCTCTTTCTCTCTCTCTCTTTCTCTCTCTCTCTCTCTCTCTCTCTCTCTCTCTCTCTCTCTCTCTCTCTGCGCCTATGGACGTTGTAACGGTGGGCAACAGAAGCGAAGCGCGCGCGCGCGAGCGTTCCGCGTCTTTTGCCCACTGTTACAACGTCCATAGGCGCAGACATCCGCACCTCACTGACGCCTTTTTCCTTTATTGCAGCGGTAGTTTTGAGTGCAACGCATGGAGGGGGCGCGACGTCTCTGAGTATAAGGGGAAAAAAACATGGGGTAGGCACTTAAGCTCCGCCTCAAGAGTATGACGCGGTAGCATAGTGGGTTAGGCTTTCCATTCTGAGCAATTTGACACCTTCGAAGGCATTTATCATTTTTCAATTGTTTCAATTAATTGATCAATTACACGCTCTAAATTTTCTTAATTAGCAGTACCTGGGTTCGAACCCGACCGCGGCGGCCGCGTTTCGATGGAAGCGAAACGCAAAAAGGCGCCCGTGTGCTGTGCGATGTCAGTGCACGTTAAAGATGCCCAGCTGGTCGACTAACTGATGTTGTTGCGAGGAAGTAGGAAAAGGAAATTAATGTGGATTAGCTCAGCTAATCCCGGATATACAAAGCGAAAGATGTCGGCGTTCACTGCGTTCAATGGCGTTGGCGTTGACAATGTTCTAGACGGCGATGGCTTTGAGGAAAGGAAAGGGGCATAACTGGCTCCCTGGATATTCGGACGCCTCATTCGTGCTTTGATACATGTGGAGGTGGTGAGAGAGAGAGAGAGATGTGGCCTGAATGCATTAGTGCTGACAGCGTTGTGGTTGACATGCGGCACTGCAGCAATAGCTAGGCCGCAGCGTTCATTTGGTGATCAATCTCTCGCGATCAACCATTAACTGCATGCCACCTCCGAGGGTGGCAGGGAGGGCGCGCTGCCTATCCAGTGTGCGGAACGCAGTCAAAGCAAGCTTTTGCAGTTGGACACCAAATCCACATACATGAAAGCGAGATTGAGGTCTCCACTGACCCACAGTGCTGGTTGTGCGTCTTTCCTTTCATGAAAATGAACGGCCTTTGCAAAGTTGTACACACCAATGAACTCAATGAACGCCGTCGGCTCACTTTTGTTTGGTTTTTGAGGAAAGGAAATGGCACAGGAACCGTCTCACCTATCTCGGTGGACACCCGAACCGCGCCGTAAAGGCAGGGATAAAGGACAGAGGGAAAGAAGAAAGAGAAAACTGAAAATTGAATTTTGAGGATAGGCGCAGCGCCGGAACACCTGTTGCTCATGCGCAGTAGTGACTAGGGAGCGAGAGAGAGCGAGAGAAATATCCGCGGCGAGGCGCGCGTTGTGACGTCATGTGACTCCTCGGAGCACCGCCACGGCTAAATCGCAAGTTCGCGGCCAGTAAAGCTTCCGCTTTAAAAGAGCACGGGCTTGCCTACTGGCTCAAGCCGAGTCACGCTCGCTGCCACGTGCAGAAAGTGCGAGACTTACTCCTGCTACACAGCAAATTTAATGTCATTCCAACCGAATGTCATTCGATGCATCGAATGCCATTCGGTCTCCTTCGATGCTACAGGGTAAAAAATAATGTCGTCCGAAAATGATGGCAGTGACGATCAGTGAAAAAAAATAGTACAACTAAAAGACATCAGCGCGCATAAAAGATATTTGAAATTGTTATGTCCTATTTCAAAAGCGGGTGAGAACATTTCTGTACAATAATATAAGCTTAAAATATTATTTACAGTAATTCTACAGCACTTTAGCCATGAAAAACCAAGCCAAGCACAAAGTCAACCACAAATCCGATAAACGTAAACAAAATGGCTGATGCGGCGGCGCGCAGAGGCGCGCTCCGCGCGTGGAGCGTGGAAATGACTTCCAAAAGGTGAAGCGCTCTGTTACATCTTTAAGTACTTGCGAGCTAAACGAACATGAAACGCCAACGAACAAGAAACACGCAGTCCAAAATGATCGGCGGTCGCGGGAAAGGCCCTGCTTCACGGTCGGCCGCTGCCGTTGGCTGCTGCTGGGACCGAGAGTAACAACTATCCACGACAGCTTCTAGTGTCAAGAGGTTCGCACCAAAATTAATATTTCTTTAGCAGAACTAATTAAATACAATTTTTAACTTTGACAGTGCGCATGCTATTTTTTTGCGTCGCTTGTTTCTGCTGATAATAATAATAATAATTGGTTTTTGGTGTAAAGGAAATGGCGCAGTATCTGTCTCATATATCGTTGGACACCTGAACCGCGCCGTAAGGGAAGGGATAAAGGAGGGAGTGAAAGAAGAGAGGAACAAATAGGTCCGTAGTGGAGGGCTCCGGAATAATTTCGACCACCTGGGGATCTTTAACGTGCACTGACATCGCACAGCACACGGGCGCCTTAGCGTTTTTCCTCCATAAAAACGCAGCCGCCGCGGTCGGGTTCGAACCCGGGAACTCCGGATCAGTAGTCGAGCGCCCTAACCGTATTTGGTGTTCAGAGTACACATTCGGTTCGAGCACTGATCTCCACTAGGGGCTTGATGACGCATCGGGCGCTCGAAAGTGAAGCCACCGGAAGTTGGGCTGCATGTGCCGGAAGTCAGCCTTTGGCAGTGCACGAAATCCAACCACAGCTCGGTTTTTTTTCGTTTTAGTTTTTGTTTTCCACTTAGCATTTTGTCTTTTCGACGTTCTCGTCTTTCTTCGTGACAATGCCTACCTATTGCGCCGTCAACTGCATGAGGAGAGCAGCAAAGTCCTCGGGAAAGACTTTTCAAAAATAGGGGTCCATTGCATCGCTATGGGACGACACTAGCAGACGACAGAACGTCGCTGCACACAGTGTACGTACGGAGCCTCGTCTGGTCAACTGTGTCCTCCTGTTGCGCTAGCGTTCCAACTCTGCACTTTGTTGTGATGAATGTTGTCGCGCTCTAAGTCCTAGTTATACCACCAATGGGTGGTAAATTTAAGAAAGAATAGGTGGATATCTTCACCAGGCCGCTGACTTTGCAGTGAACGTACATTTCACCGAATTATGTTTAGACCGAACCGGAGCGAGCTAAGGCGAGGCCACAATCTGGCGAGCTGCCGCCGTCAGTGTTCTGCTGGTTCACATTAGCGCGTCCAAAATGTATATGGTACTGCTTTTTCGACGGAGCGTATCAAGTACTGTTTCGTACTGTCGCAAATTATGCCTGAATGGGCTTTTATTCGTGATGCTTGGTGCAGTTGACTTCTAACAGCCCTTGTCACATCTTCTTCTTCTTCTTCTTCTCCTCAAGTAATATGGTCACATGCGCTGCTGCATTCGTCTTTCTCGTCAGTCGTTTCTCTCGCGCTGTGTAGATGAAACATGGCTGTGCTATAGAGTTAGATTAAAAGCACGTCTGGAAGGTAAGTGACACACTAAAGCGATAAACATCACCTGTCATCGATGAGAAGAGACATCGTCCGCAACCAACCCGAAATTGAAACAGCGGCAGCTGTATAACGAGTGGCTCTTCGAGTGTCAGGATTTCCGCGCCATTGCATGTTCTTTGGTACGCGAAAATTAGTTTTCAAGATTACCTAGGCTCATCGTCATTCCACTTCTTCTCTTAATTACGCTCGGAAGACAAGAATCAGGTCAGAAAATAGTGTTTAATAATAATAATTGGTTTTTTGGGGAAAGGAAATGGCGCAGTATCTGTCTCACATATCTTTGGACACCTGAACCGCGCCGTAAGGGAAGGGATAAAGGAGGGAGTGAAAGAAGAAAGGAAGAATAGGTGCCATAGTGGAGGGCTCCGGAATAATTTCGACCTCCTGGGGATCCTTAACGTGCACTGACATCAAACAGCCCACGGGCGCCTTAGCATTTAGCATTTAGTGCATTAGTGTTTAATGCACGTACCCGTTTGCCGCGGCATGGTGAGACATGCATGCCTGTTTACTTCGGTTTCTCTGAAATTACAGTGTTCCCCGAACAATGCTCACATTTCTCGCGTTGAGCTTTCTTATTCCTTTGATATTACAGCAGACGTTACACGAAAACAACGCGAAAAACTGAGAACGGAAGGGCGAAAGAGGCGACTTTTTGCATTGAAATACACAGCAAACACCGAAATTCCGGGACATGCAATCCAACTTCCGGTGGCTTCACTTGCGCCCACTTCAGACAGCGGGAATGCGGCATCAAGCCACCTAGTAGAGATCAGTGGGTTCGAGATCGAATGCGAATGAGTTCCCCAAACGCATTCGATGGCGAATGTCAATCCAACCTACTGACATTAAATATTCCCGTGTAGCAGCCTATTAATGGCATTAGGTGCTAATGTCATTCGATGGGAATGACATTAAATTTACCGTGTGGCGGGGGTATCAAAGGATAGGAGGGAAAGATAGATAGAAATGGCGCCGTGCGCTAATAGGCCCATAGGCCCCGGGCCTATCCCGATCCCGAAGGCAGTGCAATACCGGGCCGACCCGTGCCAGAGTGCGCCCAGCACTCTAGCTAGCTTGTGGTGGTCGAAATTATTCCGGAGCCCTCCACCAAAGCCGCTCTTCCTCTCTCTCTTCTTTCACTCCCTCTTTCATCCCTTCCCTTAAGGCGCGGTTCGGGTGTCAGCCGAGATATGCGAGACAATTACTGCGCTATATCCTTTCATTAAAAACCAATTTAATTTAATTTAGCTGGAAACAAGTTTTTTTTGTCGAGGTTCGTGTTTTCTCTCTCACGTCGCGTTTGAGGTGTCCACCGGCAAATTGAGCTAGTTATGCGTCTTCCCTTTCCTCAAATCCTTCCGTGCTTAAATTGGTTTTGGATTTTTACGAAAGGAAATGGCGCAGTAATTATCACACATCTCTGACGACACCTGAACTGCGACCTAAGGGAAGTGCTAAAGGAGGGGCTGAGAGAAGATAGGAAGAAAGAGGTGCCGTAGTGGAGGGCTCTGGAAGTAGTAGTAAGTGGTTTTTTTATTAAAATAACAATAACAAGGAAGGAAAAGATTTTTGCTGGCCCCGGAATCTGCCATCGATACTGAAGCACCTGAGCTGGGGCAGCAGAAATAAAGGATAGCAGACAGAATGGACAAATGAGACGAAAGAGGTGAGGGGACACGAAGAGAGGACAGGAGGAGAGGCATTATAGACAAACTATTTACCGAATAAGAAATGTGTCCAAGTTGTGAGCGTGATTAGTTCATGATGGAGCAATAAAAACACACGCGCACAGCACCGTGTTGACTACAACTGATGTGAGGCGTCCAGTTGTTAATCGTTCAAGGTAGAACTCGCGGAACGTTCTGTCACTGCGTGTAACTACCTGGCAGAGAACAGACGGGGCGTCAAGCCCGTCTGTTCGAGGAGTGCACAAAGGCTCACCAAGGTTCGCTCATAATTTCGACCACCTGGGGATCATTAAAGTGCACTGACATCGCACAGCACACGGGCGCCTTTGCATTTCGCCTCCATCGAAACGCAGCCACCGCAGCCGGATTAGAAACCGGGTATTCTGATCGTCTCTTCCTGTCCCCTCACGTCTTTCATTTCATTTCTCCATTCTGCCTGCTATCCTTTATTTCCGCTGCCCCAGCTCATGTGTTTCAGTATCGATGGCAGATGCCGGTGCTAGCAGAAATTTTTTCCTTCCTTTTTATTATTATTTTAATAAACCACTACCACCACCATTCTGACTTTCTTGGCGAACTCACTAACCACTGAGCCACCGCGGCAAGTTTGCGAAGTGAGGTTCTGTAATTTTGGTACTGCTGGAGGGGAAAGGCGAATGAGTGCAAGGGCCTGACGCCTAACCACTGAGCGGAAATTGGTTTTTGAAGAAAGGAAATGGTGCAGTAACTGTCTTACATGTCGCGGTGGACACTCGCACCGATAAGGGCAGGGATAAAGGAGAGAGTGAAAGAAGAAAGGAAGAGCAGCCGTAGTGGAGGGCTCCGGAAATAATTTCGACCACCTGGAGATTTTTACGTGCACTGACATCGCACAGCACGCAGCGCCTCCTCTGAGCGGCGCGTCGAGGCAAAGTTGAGGGATAATCCTCCTCGCCTTCCTTTCCAGCGGTGACGTCACGGCAGCGAGTAGTCTCACTGGAAACGGAGCAGTGCGGTGCGCCTCGTCAGAACACCGACGAACGCTGTGGGAATTGGTCTGTCATTCTGGCAAAGTAAGCTTCTTTTTCGTTGTTTTTGTTGTACAAGTGCATCTTCCGACACTGTGTTTACCGTAATCGACGCATGAATGTCCAGTGCATCTTTGGATGTCATCTAAGAGTTTGTGTTTCCATACACTATTGCCTCAAATCAAGCAAGTGACGCGACTCGTTGTTAGGCCTATTCCCTCGTCAAACAAAGAACGCCAAACATAGGCAGTGGTAGTTTTTGAAGGAAACGAGGAGCGCAGAACGTGGCGGTAGTGTGCTGACTTACTCTTTTATGAGTATACGAGCCCTTAATATAAGTTAGGAGGGAGAGTACCACAATTTTAGCAGCTCTTCGTACTGATGCAGCCTACTGATGCGGAAATGCAATGCAGAGAAATCTTGCGTAAAACTGTCGATGAACGCATAACTGAGTATAAGTCAACTTTGTGCTGCGCAAGCCATCAACATACCCATCAATTCTGGACAAAAGCTTTTTTGAGTGTTTATAAACGCAATATTTTTCATATAATGCAACATTTCACTATAGCAATCAATATATTTGCAGATAACCCGACGGCACTCTTGTATATTTCTGTTTCTGTTCACGTTTCTTGCTATTGTCATAAGCGTTCCCCATTGATGTTCTATGGCAGTGTTAACTGTTCGATGCGATCGATGGAAACACTTTAAAGGAAAGATTTTGTTACATATCAGAATAATGGACCATTACTTCAATAATTTCGTAACAGTGTCTTACAATTTTTCAAAGTTTTTGCTCGAGAAATCAGGATACGTAGGGAGCGCTAGCGTTAAGGAAAATGGCAATTGGTTTTGAGTGAACGAAATGGCGCAGTAGCTCTCGCTTCGCAACCCGCCGCAATGGCTCAGTGGTTAGGGCGCTCGGCTACTGATCCGGAGTTCCCGGGTTCGAACCCGACCGTGGCGGCTGCGTTTCAATGCAGGCGAAACGCAAAGGCGCCCGTGTGCTGTGCGATGTCAGTGCACTTTGAAGATCCCCAGGTGGTCGAAATTATTCCGGAGCTCTCCAATACGGCACCTCTTTCTTCATTTCTTCTTTCACTCCCTCCTTTATCCCTTCCCTTACGGCGTGGTTCAGGTGTCTGCCGATATATGATTCAGATACTGCGCCATTTCCTTTACCCAAAGACCAATTATTATTATTATCTAGCTTCACGATGGACACATTAACTGCATCATTATAGAAATACTGGTTTGGTTTATGGGGATTTAACGTCTCAAAGCGACTCGGGCTATGAGGGGCGCCGTAGTGAAGGGCTCCGGATATTTAGACCACCTGGGGTTCTTTGACGTGCACTGACATCGCACAGTACACGGGTCTCTAGAATTTCGCCTCCATCGAAATTTGACCGCCACGGCCGGGATCGAGCCTGGAATTATTGAGGATTAACATTACATATTGTCGACGTCCCTGCTCTTTCTATCTCTTCCTCTAATCGCTTGTTTCTGATTCAGATTAAGAATAACTTTTAATGTTTATCGCTTGTTTCCACTAATCTTCATTAGGAGGCTGGATGCCGCATTCCCGCTTTCCGAAGTGGGCGCAAATGAAGCCACCGGAAGTTCAGCGGCATGTCCCGGAAGTTCGATGTCTGCTGTGTATTTCAATGCAAAAGTCGCGTCTTTCGCCCTTCCGTTCTCAGTTTTTCGCGTTGTTTTCGTGTAACGTCTACTGTAATATCAAAGGAATAAGCAAGCTCAACGCGAGAAATGCGTGCATTGTTTGGGGAACCCTGTAATTTCAGAGAAACCGAAGAAAACAGGCATTCAGGTCTCACCATGCCGCGGCAAAGGGGTACGTGCATTAAACACTATGTTCTTATCTGGTTCTTGTTTTCCGAGCGTAATTAAGAGAAGCAGTGGAATGACGATGAGTCTAGGTCATCTTTAAACAAAATTTCGTGCAGCAAAGAACAGGCGAATGATGGCGCGGAAATCCTGGCACTCGAAGAGCCACTCGTTATACAGCTGCCGCAGTCTCAGTTTCGGGTTGGTGGCGGACGATGTCTCTTCTCATCGATGGTAGGTGATGTTTATCGCTTTAGGGTGTCATTTACAGACGTGCTTTTAAGCTAACTTCAGCCATGTTTCGTCTACACAGCGCGAGAGAAACGACTGACGAGAAAGAAGAATGCAGCAGCGCATGTGACAAGTGCTGTTAGAAGTCAACTGCGCCGAGCATCACGAATAAAAGCATATTCCGGCATAATTTGCTACAGTAGGAAAGAGTACTTGATATACACCGTCAAGAAAGCGGTACCATATGCATTTTGAACGCGCTGATGCGAAACAGCAGAACACCATCGGCACCTCAGCAGTTAGCGGCCCCGCCCTCGGTCCGGTTATTTGGTCTAAACATAATTCGGTAAAAGGGTGACAGCAAAATCGGTTGCTTGGTGAAGGTTTCCACCTATTCTTTCTTAAATTTATCCCTCATTGATGGTATAACTTGTGATTAGAGCGCGACAACGTGCACCACAACAAAGGGCAGAGTGTGCGACGCT
This sequence comes from Amblyomma americanum, assembly GCF_052857255.1. Classification (NCBI taxonomy): domain Eukaryota; kingdom Metazoa; phylum Arthropoda; class Arachnida; order Ixodida; family Ixodidae; genus Amblyomma; species Amblyomma americanum. The sequence continues at coordinate 24,916,045 of NC_135506.1, read as the reverse complement.
AGCGCAACAGGACGACACAGTTGAGCAGACGAGGTTCCGTACGTACTGTGTGTAGCGACGTTCTGTCGTCTGCTAGTGTCGTCCCATAGCGATGCAATGGACCCTTATTTTTGCAACGTCTTTCCCTAGGACTTCTCTCCTCATGCAGCTGACGACGCAACAGGTAGGCATTGTCATGAAAAAAGACGAGAACGTCGTCGAAAAGACAAAAGGCTAAGTGGAAAACTAAAACTGAAAAACCGTGCTGAGTTCTGATTTCGTGCACTGCCAAAGGCTCACTTCCGACACATGCCGCCCAACTTCCGGTGGCTTCATTTTCGGGCGCCCGATGCGGCATCCAGCCCCCTAGTGGAGATCAGTGCTTGTTTCGCAGGCTTTGTCCATGCGGCCACCCACTATCATGCGTTTGCTAATTATAACCCGTACAAAGACGCTCACAGTATGTCTGATAGGCGTTTCAAAGCGTATTGCCGCGTCTTACGATCGCGCGTCCCACCCGATGCCTACTTGCAAATCGTGCACTAACGCGCGCATAGCGTTCGAGATGCATTTCGAACCGTTGGGCGGCGTCTTACGATCGCGGGTCTCACCTGATTACTACCTACACAAACGCGTTAGCATCCCCATTGTATGCCACCATAGTGCTCTAAGCTTCAATATTAAGGAATCTTTTATGTAGTTTATTATAGGCACATAATTCTGGTTCCGGGCTTGTTAAATAAATGTGTCTTTTTTTTTTTTTGAAGCGATGTTTGTTGCCTCAGGGCATAAAAACTATGAAGTGAAAGATGAGTAAGATGCTTAAATAAATGAAAAAAAGGTGGGCTGGAACTGGTAATTTCAGCATATTGTTAAAAGCTATGTTAAGAAAAGTGTGCAGATGCGTAATGCTAAATATATTATTGCGGTGGGAAGAGCATACTCAGCAATTCTGTATAAAAGATTTTTGAACGGAAAACCATAGCGTTCGAGATGCATTTCGAACCGCTGGGCGGAGTCACGATCGCGGGTCTCACCTGATTATAACGCCTACACAAACCCCCTAGCATCCCCATTGGATACCGTCATATTGCTCTAGGCTTCATTATTAAGGGATCTTTTGAAGCGAAAAGCTTCACTACGCTAGGTTAAGCAGTCGTCGGGTAGGCCGGAGATTTACCTTGAACGACCTTCAGCCCACCACGTTTATCCCTTCCTTACGGAGCGGTTCGGATGTCCACCGATATATGTGAGAGAGTTACTGCGCCATTTCCTTTCATCGAAACCAATTTTCAAAACCAATCAAATTTTCTTCGAGAGCAAAGCAAAGGCACATAGCTGTCCCCCTGGGACGGTGGAAACCTCAGTCGCGCTTTAAGCTACGTGGTGGTAGTGACAGATGTGCGATGCATGCGTTGGCATTCACAACGTTGTAGCCGAAACGCGGCACTGAAGCTATAGACCGTCGGCGTTATTGGCGTTGGCGGTGGCGCTGGCAACGTTGTAGACTCCTATGGTTTTTAGGAAAGGAAGGCGCATAACTGGCTCACTGGACACTTGACGCCTCAATCGCGCTTTCACGTAATTGGCGTGGGTGAGAGAGAGATGTGGGCTGCATGAACTGGCGCTGACAAAGTTGTGGCAGACACGCAGCACTGCAGCAATAGGCCGCAGCGTTCACTGGATGAGCAACCTCTCGCGATCAACCATTAACTGCCACCTGCCAGGGTGGCAGGTGGCAGTTTGCGGAATGCACTGAACGTTACAGACGCCAAGCCGCCTCCATTTGCCTGATGCACCACAGCTTTCGCACAGCGTTCGTTCTCTTACCAGGTTTAGCAGTATAGTTGAACCCTAGCTAACATTTATGTTTATTATAGGCACATAATTCTGGTTCCGGGTTTGTAAAATAAATGCGCCTTTCCGCACTGGTAATTTCAGCGCATTGTTAAAAGTTATGTTGATAAGAAGGTGTAGATACGTAAAGCTAAATAGTTATTACGGGAATGCTAGGCATACTAGAGGCAGCTGAGTAAGCAGTCAAGAAAAGTCCCAGGGTCGTCTTCCTCATCAAACACAGCCCCTGCGTTGACACAGTATCTCCGCTGGCTGATGAAGCTCTTCCTCTAGCAAGTCAGAGTGGCCGACGAAGGTGGCGCTTGAGGTGTGTGCCGCATGGGCTCCACACGCCTTGCAGAAACGACGAATTCGCGTCGTAGATTTGGCGATGACATAAATGACGTCGCTGAACCGGCTCAGGGCTCACCCATCGCGGTGGCTCAGTGATTAGGGCGCTCGGCTACTGATCCGGAGTTCCCGGGTTCGAACCCGACCGCGGCGGCCGCGTTTCGACGCAGGCGAAACGCAAAAAATTCCCGTGTGCTGTGCGATGTCAGTGCACGTTGAAGATGCCCAGGTGGTCGAAATCATTCCGGAGCCCTCCGCTACGGCACCTCTTTCTTCGCATCTGGCCGCAGCCTATGAAATGTTTATTGGAGTTCTCATGTAGCGGGGTTCCTTGTCCTTTGAAATGGGATGAAATCGACTGATGAAGTCGATTTTGTCTTCCCCTCCATCCTTCTGAGCACCTAGCGGACCGGATCGGTTCGTGGCACCTACTGATTAACCCGATGGGCACTGAAGCTTCGCTGGACGTCCCGTGGACATCCAGGATGTCCACGGGATGTCTACGGGACGTCTACGGGAGTTTCAATGCCATCCTGGATGTCCACAGGACGTCTAAGAGAGTTTCAATGCCCACTGGGCTAAGGGCCAGAGTTCCATGCAGTCACAGGGTTAAATCCCGAAACGCTTTTGGACAGGTCTGTACCTGCCGAAACCGTTTCATCTTCTGCTCGTGTGATGTCACGTCGAAGGCAACTGACTCATTGAAGTGCGTGACCTTCAGACGCGTGTGTCGCCTTTTGGGAAACTACGTATGCTAGCCATTTCATCTCTACCGCTTGCTTATCACAGAGTAGCTGGAAGGGCGCCCTGCGGGGGCGAGCGAACCCAATAGCTTTTCTTCTAACTGGTGGCTCGAGACCACACTTGTGGAGATCAAAGTCCACCCAACGTAACCTCATATGTAGTATTCAAAAGCAGTGGTCCTTAGGAGGCGTGCCTCCTGTGCGCCTAGATCGCGTTCTGCGTGTCGCGGGGATTTTTGTTGCTTATGCTTCGATACTGACATTAAGAAGCGGCGAAGTCGTTATTTTTTGTTTGTCATCGGGCTTTTTTTTTTCTTAATCACACCAGGTGCGGTAGCTTTGCCAACCTCGGTGGACACCTCAGCCGGACAAAAAAGAAGAGGAAAAGTTTACTGAGGTAAGCAACAACAACAACAAGTAGATGAAACAATGTACAAATGCCGAAGCTCTTCCTGCGTTAACCCTTTAACGCCCACTGTCTCAAATCGAAGACATACCGTGTGCAGGCCATTTAAAAATAGAGCATGCAGAGAGTAGTTTTGGTCATTGAGTTCCAAGTAGCCACCTTTTTAAACAAAATGCTTGGCGCTACTGTGTGCAGAGGAATAGTGGGCACAGAAGTGCGACTTGCAGACTCTTCATCTCCTACTTTTGGACACCTCTTGCGGAAGTAACAGGGGAAGAATTTCGATACATAACTGTTTGTTCTTCATGGGCGCTCGGATATTTCCTTGTTTGTTTACGAATAATCAGTTGACAGCAGGTCTCTTGCTATTTGGCTTCACTCGACAATTGGCCCACTCTGTGTCTGCCATAGGAAAGCCATCGAAACTCACTGCGAGGCCGCTGCGGTGGCCGAGTGGTTATGGCGCTCGGCTGCTTACCCGAAAGACGCGAGTTCGATCCCGGCCGCGGCGGTCGAATTTCGATGGAGGCGAAATTCTAGAAGACCGTGTATACTGTGCGATGTCAGTGCACGTTAAAGAGCCCCAGGTTGCTGAAATTTCCGGAGCCCTTCACTACGGCGTCTCTCACAGCCTCAGTTGCTTTGGTACGTGAAGCCCGCATAAACCAAAGCAAATCATTCCGCTAAAGAATTCAGGCGTTTGCCCTGAAATTGTAGCACAGGTTGTTCCGAGTTAAGATAATATTGCGACAACTGCCGCATGAAGCACGAAATTGAACACCGGGAGGAAATGGTAAACCATAATAATAATAATAATCTGCTGATCCATAAAACCCATTTTACCTGGAAATGAAAAAAAAACATTGCACAACGCTGCACAACGCACACCACGCTCCAAACCACTTCTACAACCTCTATCTCGTATTCTTTTATTCGACTTCAACATTTCTTATTCACATAGAGAGGCCTCTGATATACTTGCCAATAATGTCTGCAATTAGAAGATGAAGGCAAGTCCTTTTGGTGAAACATTGCTCACTGGACTGGGGCTTTTCCCTCTGCTCCGTGTATTGAGCGTATAAGAGTGTAGGCTCTTACAACCCGCGTTCGAACGTTTCTCTCCGTCCGAGATTTCAAGATAAGCACAATGTGGCCCCTCATCGTGACCGCGCGCGCAGTCGTCGGGCCGGCACAGCGGCCGGTTAATTAAAGAACAACCAGCCAAAAAGACCAACACACAATTAGAGAACAGGCCCACCATTCTTCCCTGATTATATATATATATATATATATATATATATATATATATATATATATATATATATATATATAGCGGACGCTAAAACAGGTGCCACTTGGGATCGTCATTGGTGACAAAATTTTGGCCCGCCCGTTCATCACACAGGGTTCGCAGTGGTGGCAAACGAATTGGCACTGTTCAGAACACAAAGTTGTTAGTCGATTTGAAGCCTGGTCTGAGAGCCTTTGGCCCTCGAAACCGTAATGGGCGCGACCTTCGGAGGGCCGTGGTTGGCGAACCAGTGATCGCATAGGGATGCGGGTTTCACCAAACAGAGTTTATTACTATTACCTAGAGGAAAAGCTGGCGCCCCGTCTATGGGAGTTTGCATGTGGAGCTTCCTCGAGACGACCTCATCCACCATGGGCGCTCTAGGCATCATAGGACGGAGAGCTACCGACTGCAGAACCACCACTTTTGGCCAAAATTAATGCAAAAATAAACGCTGTTCGATAATCAAGAATTCCCTGACATTCAATATCCTGTCTATAAATTGCAACAAACGAGCAGGAAATCATGTAAATGTAAAGTTTGCCCAAAATAAGCGATGGCTTGCTCTCCTATTGGCCAAATATTGGAGACCACAAAATCCAATATTTTGTGCCTAATCGGCGCACTTTTAAAAATGTTTTTAAAAAAACGTAGTTGCTTAAACACTTTGAGAAGATTTTTTTAATGGCATTTCGGAAAACAGAAACCTTTATTGGCGTCCTGTGCTGTTGTGTTTTCACTACTACGGCTTTTACGCACTACGTTCGCGAAAAAGCCGTCTACGCGCGGGGCGCGTCGTGGACGGAATGGGACATGTCAGTAACGCCACTCGGTGTTCCTCGAAAAAATCTGACTGTCCCGCAACAAGTAGCTCACCGGCCCATGTTGCTTTGAGCGTCCATGGTGGCTGAGAAGCAGCGCCGCCAGCTTTCCCTCAAGTTAAGAAACTACATGGTACCAAATTAATCGTCGTTTCGTAATGTACACGTTAGTCCCCGAATGTGGGACCTGGGAGTGAAATTCGGATATAGCGAATTTGAGCCTAGGATATAACGAAGTTGCACGTTAATAATGTAACGTTAATAATAATATAAAGCGTAGTCGAAAGCACGGGTGAAAACAACCCAACCAACGCTGTTCATTTGGTTTCTCATTTGCGAATCATCCTTAATTTCCTTGTCCTCGTTCCAGCGTTCCGTTTCCAAGATGTCTCATCCCGAAGGCGGCCGTCAGCATCAGCAGCAGCAGCGGCAGCGGCGTCTGCAGCGGCAGCGGCGGCATCTTGACAGCATTCACGTCAAGCTGCAGCAAGTGATGCTGCGGACGGAGCTGTTGAGGCAGATATTGCTGGAGCTTCACCTCCTTGTCGGCGTGGCGCGCGCCTATCCGGGACAGGCACAGGAGGCCCGCCGGAACCGCAAAGGATAGCGTGTCGACAGAAGCCTGCGCATGATTCGAGAGAACGGCCGAAGTCACAACCGATGAGAAAATGGTCATGCCTTTAATAAAGCCTAGGTAGGAGCATTACTTTAATAAACAAGGTAACTCACAGGCTTCTTTACACAGGGAGTAATGTGTGAATGGGACATCGTATGGGTCTGTGCACAATCCTCCCATCCGGGAAACACGGCCACGCCCAAGGATTCGTCGGCCACGCACCTGAGATCGGGGAGGGAGCGCATGGTCACATATGAGATGGCACTCAATTACCGGAGTGAAAGGTTAAATTGTCGCCCCCCCCCCCTCCCCTCTCCTCCACGCATAGAACCCTAACCAAATCGGAGGAAGGCCTTAATCAAATCGAAGCAAGGCGCACGGACGCAATTGCACCATACCTTCCTGAACCCCTATACAAATGTATATTCCGTCCGGTACCATGCGGCATGTCAAACACGATGGACTTTACGCATTTTTTTTTAAGAGCCAGTCCAAAGCACGTACTATAGGCCATTTCACGAACATCAGGAAAACAGGTTTTCTGGGCTGTGGGAAGAACGTGGGGTAACTAGTCCTTAGCTTTTTTCCTGCGCTAAAAGCACAGCCCAGTGTCCAATAAGGCGGCGCCCCAGTAAGAGGTTTGTCTTCTTCTAATTACATTTGTCAAGGACGCGTCTGTCTGCAATGAAGGTCAAATTGACCGAAACAGTTGTTACGGGACCGCACTGTATCACACAGCAGCAGTGGGCGCGTAGCGCCTCAAATGATACCTACACTTTCGATCCTTTATATATGTGACAGTACAGCGGCCATCGAAGTGGGACTGCCCCCCCCCCCCGGACCACCATTTGCATGAAATTTGGGGGCCACCCGTTTGATGAAGAATGTTCGAAGTGGTGTCAAATGAATTGGCATGTTCCTGAGGATAAAATTATTAACTGAAATGAAGCCCAAAAGAATGTGTGGTATTCGCAACGGCGACCTTTCCGCCCCCAAACCGTGCATTCCGAGGATTTTCAGACGGCCATTACTGCCGAACCGTTTGTCGAAGCGGGTTCCGGACGGTGTCGAACGATTTATTTATTCATTTATTTACTCTCAGGGCCGAAGCATTACAGAGAGGTGTGGGTAGTAATAAAAGAAATATACAAGAGCAATATTGGTACAGCAGAATTAGATTATATAATCACAACATTCTTAAATAACTGGGAGTTTGTAATGAATGCGATGGAAACAGGAAGGTGGTTCCATTCCTGAGCTGTTTTGGGGATTAAAAAGCGAAATGAAAGTTGTTGCGACTGCATGGCACTCCAAGCTTGAACTGGTGGTCGCTGCGGGAAGAAATGTATGAAGGCGGCAGAAGTAGCGAGTCTCCGAGATGGTAGATTTTGTGAAACAGACATAAACACGCAATTCTTCGATCAATGGAAAGTTCAGGAAGGCTTAGATTAGACTTCATTGCAGTTACACTGGCATGCCGGTTATAGTTAGAAAAAAATGAAACTCGCAGGAGCGCGATTGGTTTGTTCAAGCAAACGTTGGCAACTGGTCGGTGAGCCTGAAGGTTGACACTGGTTCGCATGCCAATATTCTACCGCTCAGTGTCTTCAACAAAATGCAGCCAAAACCACCACTGAAGCCCAACTGCACGACTTTTCGGTCCGTCGGCGGAAGCAAAATTGAACATTTTGTTACAATTACATCGGAAGTGAAACTAAATGGTCGCAAAGTCGTTCTGAAATTTTTCATCGTGCGGAAAGGGCAATCAATACTAGAACTTGAAGCGTGCGAACGCCTCTGGCTTCTTTCCCGGAAAGTGCACAGCGTGTCGAAGGCAGTGTTGCCGAATCGGGGGAAATTTACCATATCGTGAGAAAATCAAGCCATTGATGGAAAAATGGAATTTTGTAAACCAACCCATTGTAAACGTGGGAAAGTTTGGTTTCGCTCAAGAGTGGTGTTCTAAATGTGCTTTCTCGGGAAAACGTGTAGAGCTTACCCGGCGCGGTGGCTCAGTGGTTAGGGCGCTCGACTACTGATCCGGAGTTCCCGGGTTCGAACCCGACCGCGGCGGCTGCGTTTTTATAAAGGAAAAACGCTAAGGCGCCCGTGTGCTGTGCGATGTCAGTGCACGTTAAAGATCCCCAGGTGGTCGAAATTATTCGGAGCCCTCCACTTCGGCACCTCCTTCTTTCCTTCTTCTTTCACTCTCTCCTTTATCCCTTTCCATGCGGCGCGGTTCAGGTGTCCAACGATATATGAGACATATTGCGCCATTTTCTTTGCCCAAAAACCAATAATTATTATTACTGAAGGGAAAATCCTTTTATCGTGGCGGCCTCACTAGTGTCGCGAGAAGAAATTTGGCTTGAGGTTTCCCTTTAATTTGATGCCTAGCCTTGGATACAGAGCCCTGGCCCATTCAGGTTCATTCAGGCTTCGAATGCGGCGTCCTTGGATTTCTTACGGCTATAGTGGCAGTGAACATTGCATTAATTGCTTTCAACCACTCCCAGTGCTTTAGTCACACAATCCAGTATGTACACGTGTTGTAAAAGAAGTTCCCCAAATTTTCTACGGTCTATACAGGAGAGGCTACAAAGGAAATGGAAGTAGCCGAGCAGGTCCCCGTCCCAACGCAAAAACTAATAAAAATGAAGTGGTGATTGACGATGATATGATCAAGAACAATCCAGCCCTGATGTTCATTATTAATGGGCTTTGCATTTATTTTATTTCACTTATTCTTTATTTACTACTTTGGCTGTGTTCACTCTAAAATTACTATATTTTGAAAAAAAAATATATTTGTGGGAAAAAATGGGAAATTCTTAGCCGACAACTGGGAAAAACCAACTGGCTATTGCGACAACCCTGGTCGCAGGACGCTGCAGAAAAAATAGTGGATGAACTACGTCATCTATTCAGCGGTACAGGTTGCGTTCAGTGTCGCTACCATATGGTCCTCTGCGGTAACGCCGTGCCGGTAGCACAGCCAGCGCGAAGGGTGCCACTATCCCTTCGGGAGCCACTGCGTGAGGAGCTGCAGCGCATGGGACAGGGCGAAATCATTGCCAAGTGACAGAGCCCACAGACTGGGTTAGCCCTCTTGTAATAGTACGTAAAAAGGATGGAAGGCTTCGGGTATGCATACACACTAGGAAGATTAATAAATATATCAAGAAGGAGCACTACCAGATGCTGACGCGAGAAGACGTAGAAGCTGAACTCTCCGAAGCAACGGTTTTCATGCGCCTAGGTGCAACATCTGGCTTCCACGAGATACCATTGGACGAGGAAACGTCAAAAAACATGCACGTTTGCAACACCTCTCGGACGGTACCGTTTCCTGAGGCTACCCTTCGGAATTTCTTCAGCGCCAGAAGTTTTTCAAAAGATTTTAAATGAAATCTTCGAGGGTCTGCCTGGTGTAAGAGTATATGTCGACGACATATTAGTCTGGGGCACACCAACTCACTAGCACAACAAAGGACTGAGATCAGCGCTAGAAGCGGTAGAACGAGCTGGTTTGACTTTCAACGAGACCAAATGCAAAATTGGCGTGAAACGGAATTCCTTGGCGACGCAATCAGCAGTGAGGGTGCAAGATCGAGTCCCTCCCTGATACAATGCATGATGCAAATTCCCGAACCGAAGGACAAGCAGACGGTTGTTTTTCAGCAGCGCAGGGGACAAAGGACGAGACAAGTGCACTGTACAGATTATTCCCGTCAGTTTCCTAGCACGAACAAGGCCACCCCAAAGTTCAAAATCAGGAAATTAAGCCACAAAAAGTGCAAGCACTTGCCACTAAGCCCCATCGCATCGTTGACGAAAGCCCTACCTAGGCAGCAACGGCACTTGAGAAATAAATTCAGTCAAACAAAGTTACAGGTGCTGAAATTTTGAAGCACAGCCAGGATATACTTTCAATGTGCTTTCGGGAGCGAAAATTGGGGGGGGGGGGGGGAGGCACAAGATGAGGTACTTAAGACAAATTATTAGGATTTTATAGCAAGAACGTCAAATTTCTTAAGGGCAGGGACCGCAAGAAACCGAAGTTGCTTTTAAGCTGTTATATTGTCGCGAAGTGGTGACGGCTGTCCGGAAAGCAGAAAGGCTGCGGAAATGGAGTCTAAACAAAATTCTTTATTGGGGCTGACTTGCGCCCACAGTGGACTGAATCACTCGGTGGCGGCGTCATCAAGCGTGCTCGTCGGTCGCCGAACAGAATGCCCGCCGCTGTCGGGCCGTGCTAGATTTAAAGCTGATAACGAACTTTCTAGATAAAGCATGCAAAGTTACTAGAGCATTCTGGAACAACGTAGAATTGGCTCCGCCTGAAAGCGATTCATCGAGATAAATCTGGTCGCGTCTTGCATTGCAAACAAAGCGATAAAGCGGCGTGCCGGCAGCTTTCAAGAATGTACAAACACTGCAAAGATTCGCGGCATTACTTCCCTCTCATACAAGCGGTCGACCCCATGCATTAAAACAAATAATGCTACTAGCAACAAATAAAACGTATCGTGCGAAAATAAACACAATGTGAAAATGCAGCGTCCTTTAGCGCGCATAATAGGGCTTCACACGGACGACATGGACTATACTTCCGGTCGTACGCGGCGTCGCTGGGATGCATTCATTGCGTCAGGGATGACTTCATAACAGTTCACCTAGCCGAAGAACTTTGTGGGGAACCTTGTGAAGTTTGCGGTGCCGATTGCAGCGCCATAACACACTGCCTAGCGAGAAGAGCAAGCAGTTTTGGGTAGTACTCTTAGTACTTTTCCGCGCCACCTTCAGGCGCTTATTGGCGTGAGCCTCCGCGCTCTGTCGAAGACGCAGTGCCGTGCGTCAGTTATCTGGGCTACGCGAGAGAAGCTAGGCAATGAATGCTGTCAGCCAAACGCGGGTATCTAATCGCGCAGAATGTGTTCTCGCGTTTGCAGCGTCCCAAGAGGCTGACACAAGCAGTTTTGAGTCACCGAATGGAACAACTGCAGTGCAACCTGGGCAGCGCAGGTTCCCCCTGTTGCGTTGCAAGACACTGCTGGCCTGTGGGCCCGCGGGTTCCGGAAACTGTTTGTGCCGCGAACGCTCCGGCCTACCCTCGGCGCCGCAGGGTGCCAACCTCGCCGCGGACGCGGGGCTCATGTTCGGCCGAAGACGCATCCCTATCGGACTTGACATGTTTATGAGCTGTTCCCCACTCCTCTCGCGTCGGAACCCGGGTTGGTCTGGATTCGGCCACCAAGGACGCTTCCTTCCTGGTACCCGTTGCTTGGCCACGTGACCACGCCGTTCGAAAACGCGACCGTCAACGGACAAAGGGAGTCTTCCTCCGGCAGCGGAAGAGAGCAGCTGCTCGGGGAGCCAGTCTGTATCTTCCAAGTGCCTGGGGCCGTGTTTTCTTCTTTTGGGTCAAAATCTCTAAATAAAGACCCAATTCCTAACCTTCACCGAGTCCGCAGCCCATACCTCGCAACATTCGGCGCAAAAGCTTTTCACTCAATCCATGGCGGCGAATGGGCGTCCCAACCTAGACTTGGTATCCTGGCTTGTATTCCGCGTTGCGTCTTCGTAGGTTGTAGCGTCTGGGGTCGGTCTGCTGCTGGTATTTGATCCTTAATCGGGCAAGTATTCGGACTTCTTCTGCGCGTTGAAGGTAGGCGGCGACATCGACGTTCTGTTCTTCGGTAACGTTGGGCAGCATGGCGTCTAGCCTGGTCGTGGTCTCCCTGCCATGGACGAGCCTAAAAGGCGTCATCTGGGTGGTTTCCTGCACTGCGTTGTTGAAGGCGAAGACGACGTAAGGCAAGATGACGTCCCAGGTCTTGTGTTCGGCATCGACATACATAGCGAGCATATCGGCGATGGTTTTGTTCAGGCGCTCGGTCAGTCCGTTGGTCTGCGGATGGTATGCAGTTGTCCTCCGGTGGCTGGTTTGGCTGTAACGCAGGATGGCTTGCGTTAGTTCCGCCCTGAATGCTGTTCCTCTGTCCGTGATGAGCAGATCGGGGGCACCGCGTCACAGAAGAATGCGCTCCACCAAAAATTTGGTGACTTCTGCTCCTGTTCCGTTCGGTAGGGCTTTTGCCTCGGCATAGCGGGTCAGGTAGTCAGTCGCTATGATGATCCACTTATTTCCAGATGTTGATGTTAGAAAAGGGCCAAGCAAGTCCATGCCGATCTTCTGAAAGGGCCTTGAAGGGAGGTTCGATGGGGTTCATAAATCCTGCTGGTCGGGTGGGAAGGGTCTCTCGTCGCTGACAATTTCGGCAGGTTTTCGCATAATGTGCGACATCGGCAGACAGTCGGAGCCAGTAATACTTGTCTTGAGTGCGGGTGGGTGAAGGGTGCGAGAAAACCCGAGATGTCCTGCTGCCGGCTCGTCGTAATGAAGCCTGTACAAGCAGGTACAACAAGGAGGTAGGCTGTTTTGTTCGCTGCAGAGTTCTTCACGACGACATCATTATTTACTCAAAAGGAAGACAGTCCTCGCTTGAATGAGGCGTGGGGTGAAGAATCCTTGCCTTCCAAGTACTCGATGAGGCGTTTTAGGTCGGGGTCCGAGCGTTGCTGCTGAGCAAAAGAGCTGGGGCTGATGGGTCCCGGAAGGCGTACTCATCGTCGTCCGGCGGCGGTGCATCTACAGGGGCTCGTGAGAGGCGATCGGCGTCAGAGTCCTTGCGTCCGGAGTTGTAAACGACAGTGACGTCAAACTCCTGGAGGCACAGACTCCATCGCGCGAGGCGGCCAGAGAGGTCCTTCAAATTGGCAAGCCAGCACAGAGCGTGGCGATCGCTGACCACCTTGAACGGTCGTACGTACAGGTAGGGGGCGGAATTTCGACGTAGCCCAGAAGATGGCAAGGCACTCCTTCTCAGTTGTCGAATAGTTAGCTTCGACTTTGGAAAGGAAACGGCTAGCGTATGCGATGACTTTCTCCAGCCCGTCGCTTTATTGAACGAGGACGGCGTCTAGGCCCACGCTGCTTGCGTCGGTATAAACTTCAGTCACAGTGGACTGAATCACTCGGCAGCGGCGTAGGCAACAAGCGTACTTGGCAATCGTCGTCGAACAGAATGCCCGCCGCTGTCGGCCGTGCTCAATTTAAAGCTGATAGCGAACTTCCGAGATAAAGCGTAAAAAGGTACTAGAACATTCTGGAACAATGTAGAATCAGCTCTGCCTGGATCCGATCAATCGAGATAAATCTGGACGCGTCTTGCATCGCAAACAAACCGATAAAGCGGCGTACCGGCAGCTTTGAAGAATGAACAAACACTGCAAAGATTCGCGGCAACAATTACAAAACGCGACCCTAGAACAACCAGCACATCGCCGCTCCTGCCGCCTCAGCCATTACAAGACCGTGCGCCCATCTCCAGCCGGTTCATCTTCCCATCGTTCCTCATTTTTCGTAAGAACGCCCAAAGACTGGAATGACCCACACTGCTGCTGCTGTCATCCATTGCAATCGCAACCACTTCAAGCGTTCATTGAAGAACTCATCTCTCATCGTAAATGCCCATACCCTCATGTAAAATCCCTGCAGAGGGGGGCGTTTGAGGTATTGAAAATAAATGAATAATTCTCAACTCTTTCCTGACGGTCATCCAGCCGGAAAAGTGAACCAAATATAACTATATTGATAAAGGTAGCTTTTTAACCTGACCCACTCACTTCACTGAAATAAATACTCGCTGTACTGTTCCTGAAATAAAAGCAGTCGACAGTCCAGCGTCGTCCTGTTCCTGTTCTGTGTCTGTCCTTTGCGCTGGCTTTCTTTCTACAATCATGTACCGACTCACCCAGCCCTCCACTCTACTGAATTCGTAGCTAATTCTGATGCAAATAACTTTTTTAATACTCAAGATACACAGCTAGAAATTTCAGCTTAGCTCTTGTGGCATAACGGTATCTCTGAAATTTCATTAACATCAGAGCAGCGGTTCACCAGCTCCCTCTCGGGCTCTGGTTAGTTCAGTTGATAGAGCGACTGCCCCGGTAGTGCGCTGCAAGTTTGGAAGCAGTGTTACAAAGAGTTTAATAAATCGCGTTAAGCATACCTGAACCAGCAAAGGTTCGGTATGAAATTTCGCTAGAATCAACAGTTCGGCGCGACAAACAGGGACCATATGAAGGGTCTCTGGCCGTGACGCAGAGATCACAGGAAACGAGCTGGCTCATCAGCTAGCGCGCGATATTCACATCATGGCACCTGTCATCCCGTTTTAGCCCTCCGACGAGGGACTTGACGTTGGCCTATAAATGCACAATTAATAAACACTACCAACTACCAAAAACTTCATACCAGCACGTAACCCACACATCTCAACGTTGCCTAAGCATATATGCTTCCTAGAATTCGAACCCTCTCGTTACACCTTCCCGACTGTTCTGTTTCCGTCTTCTTTCTGAACCGTCCTGTCCCAACTGCCCTGCTATGTATGCCAATCTGGAGCACTGCCTCTTATCCTCTCCTGCGACCCTGTCTAGTCACTACATCCCCTTTCCTTCATCCCTTCCTTAATAAAGTGCCTAGCGTTGGCGATTCGTAAGCAATTATGAGCCTGCAGAACATCAGCGCCGCTTGGCGCGAAAATGAAAAGCGCGCCACTAAAGCAGCAATTTGACCAACGCAAGCAAGGGTAGCAGCATGCGTCCATCACCACGACTTCTTCAAGACATGGGAGAACCGCGGAACGTTCGCTTGCATGCTGTACACCCCAAAATGAATACTCCACCACAACAGAGTCCTCGCCGCACACCAGCATCGACTTTATTTGAGGCTGACAATTTGCCATTTTTTTGCAGATTGTCAACTCAGCCGTTTGCTCGACCCATAATGGGCTTATGTCTGAGATACATTTCAAATCAGTGGGTCGCAGCAAACCCAGTCGCAACTACGAATAACCTTAGCATCACTTTCGTCTTGTTTGCGGCGAAATAAGAAAGTGCCATCCACAGAGACAGCGCATGCAAACGAAACAGTCGACGCGCTATCCCCCGAGGGTGAGGCGGTCCGCCTGTTCCTCATGGAGCACCGCAATGACAAGGAAATAAGCTTCCTGGCGAATTGCCAGCAGATTCCGCTGCAGCAGACTCAAGGCTTCCTCCAGACGCGTCACCATCAGCAGTATTCGTTCCAACGCTTCAAGCCGGCCGTCATTTTCCTGCTGCTCCTGCTCCATCTTCGGAACCAGCTCTAGAAAGTGAAAGAGATAGTTGATAGCCAGACTAAATATTAGCATGGCCTACTATGCAGCGTTACGTAATCAAAACAAGATAATATTCATGAAACACTTTGCAACTAAAGAAAAAACTCACAGGACGGTTACGACTATCCAACGCTAGATACAGCGATAGCTGTTTAAGCGTTTAGTTTTGTCACGTGCTGTAGTGGTCACGTGATGCACCTCTGCACTGGCAGGCGGCTGTTCCAAACAGAGCCACCCGTAGGGCTTATGCGACCCAAGTTAACCGGCGCAACCGGTGGGTGCGCTAGCACCCACTGGTTACGCCGATGGCGACGCGCAAGTCAGGGACGGACGCCTATAACAGCTATCGCTGTAAAATTAAACGTGCACTTAAGTCTCCTTACGTGCGGAAATGCGAAAGCATTTCCAGTTCCGTTGCCTCCACTGTTACTTAGTAATGTAATCAATCACTGATGATTATTATTCATTTAGTTGATTAATTAATCATTTAAATTAGACACTTTGTTATTATTTGTTACCTTTGCTATTAACTAATTATATTGCTATTTTTATTTCCCGTTCAATTCTGGGGGAATTACCAGTAATTCCACAATTTCGTGAACAAGAAATTTAGACGGGATCCGAAACGCTATTTCCGTCTTCTTTGATGTGGTCAGTGAGTGATTCCCATCGCTTCCATCACTTATTTACTTCTTTCGTTACCGACAGGACATTAAATTCCTCAGCCCCGTTACCTCCATCATCGCCGCAGTGATTATTATGTCTAGTGTGCTAATTTCCATAATTTCCTCAACCACTTTAGCCATCTTATCCATATTGGTGATGAATTTGCCCTCGTCTTTCTTATGGTGTACGTCTGATTTTATCCCACGCCTAATCTCCTCTATTTCCTTCAGTCTACTTCCATTCTTAAGAGCACGCCACATCCTCTCCATATGGCACATACTATGTCGTTTACCTCACGCTTATTAAAGAAAGCTTGACTAGGCTGCGTCGGCGGTTTCGTACGTGTCACCAAAACGTGTCCGCAGCCACTGTGGGGAACTAGAACGTCTAAAGAGCGGCTATAATCGAAGGAGGAGGATGTGAGGATGCGGCGCAAAAAATTTGGTGACGATCGGATGAATAGTTTATTAGAGCTAAAAATGCGCACAATCCGTGGCCAGGACAAAAGTGGCGCCAAATTTGAAACGCCGGAAGTGTAGTCCACGTGACCGGAAGTGTGGACGAAACCAATGTGTGGCGCCAATTTGAAAGTTTGGAACGAAGCGTGGTGGGAATTAGACGAATATTGCACAAATTTTCAGGAAAATAGGAGCAAATAGAGGCAAAGAGGAGCGAATAGAGGCAACGAGTAGCAAATAGAGGCGACGAGTGCCGAGGAGGAGTCAATGCTTTCGCATTACTCCAATGCTGGTTATACCGCAATGATCTCGATTTTTTTTTAACTGTGACACTTCTGCAGTTCTGTCTATGGAACTTAAGGCCTTCATGCTTTGCCAAGTCGTAGCAATTTCGTTTGTCTCCTGGAAGAGCCTACCAGTGTCCTGTCTAATTACTAGCCCCCCCCCCCCCCCCCCCTTCCTTCTATTGCCCTCTCCGTAACGCAAACAATTCCAACGAGTTTGTCCCTGTTGTTTTGTCCCGCAACATCTCTCACAAAACGAGACAGTAGGAGTTGTCGAACGCTGACTTAAGGTCGCACATTTGCGCCACCCTTTCATTCACACCGCTTCCTCGCAGCAGTGCCAAACATTTTGTTCAGAAAGCGGTGGCCACTCGGAACGCACCGACCTCACGTTTCCCTGAGTGCTCCAGGTAGAAAACGAGCACAGGGCGTGCAAACGGTGTGTCGCGCGAATTGCCGACACTGTGTGTCAAAGGAATAAACGCTGGAAAATCTGCGACACATCTAACATTGTTTCATCTACTCACCTGTCCCTCTTCGTCCTTGTCCGCCTGCAGCCCACCTGATATGTCCACCGAGATTGATTCAGCTGCTGCACCTGGTGCGATTAAATAAAAGTATGATGACAAACGAAAAATAATGACGTCGTCCCTTCTTAATGTCGCTAGTGTTGTACTCCAAGCGACAAAAATCTCCCCGACACACCAAAAGCTATCATATGTGATACACCACCCACGGGCCACCGCATTTGAATACCACGCGTTTGATTACTCTGAGAGGACTTTCATCCCCACCCCCCCACGGCCGGTATCTAGGGGGGGGGGGGGGGGGCAGTGTCCCCTGTTTCGACTTTGAGGTGGTCCCGTAACGCTCGCCACCCGTTTTGTGACAGAGCGTCGCCAGCTCTCTAGTAGGTAGCGAAGACTCAGAGTCAGGCGTCAGTGAGAACAACAAAAGGGATTTCATACATTATGTGCAGAGCATTGCACAGGACGAGATCGGCACGAGGGCAGAGAGCTAACAGCGAACGCGACTGTTCTCGCACGGCGACGTCCGGCGAGACTCCAACGCGTCACACATCTCACTCCACTCGTGAGCGGCACATGGCTCACGGTGGGTCGGTCTCTGTAGATCGGGCTCGGTAAAACGGGAGTGCTCTCCAGGCGGCAGCGTTGGGGCTTATATGGCCCCGAGAAACGGTCGTCACTCATACGGACCAATACAAAGCCAGCACTTGACAGCCGTCCGAGAGGTCCAACCAGCGATGGCCACCCGCTTCAAGTTTGCCGCGCGCGGTGACTTCCAGGGGGAAAGGAAAACCGGCGCCTCGCTGTCTAGCAATTTGCTGCACGTTTGAGCATTCCCCAAGAGTGATGCCCAAAGGGCCAACATACGTCGAGACCAGTATCCCCCTCCCCCCTTCATAGCAACAACCGCCACCACCAAGTCGCTCGCCTATGCTTCTCCACAAGACGCCGCTGCCTAGCGGCGCAGCACCTTTGCTTGTCAAGGGAGCGTTAGGGCGCTGGTGCCTTGCGGCGCAGCACCGGGCTTGTCCAAGGTCGTTCGCAGGAGAAATTTTGCATCTTGTATACGTGGAATCCGGGCTGGTTATCCGGGCACAACACCCCACAAGTGCGGTCTCGATCGCCACTGGTTACAAATAGGGCTACTGGCTTAGCCTGCCGCACACTTGCCTTTAAACCTGTTTCCCCGATAGAACGTTGCCTTTTCAGCTATTCCCTAATTTCCATGGGACACAGGCGAAATGACATACACATTTTCGTAGAGGCGGCGCATAGGTCTGAAGCTCAAGCTTCATACATCGCACAGCACACGGGCGCATTTGCGTTTCGCCTCTATCGAAACGCGGCCGCCGCGGTCGGGATCGAACCCGGGCACTCTATGGCTCAGTAGCCGAGCGCCCTAGCCACTGAGCCACCGCGACGGGTCCACTATAGGGTGCCTTTTCGCATCTTTCGCTGTCTCCATTCCTCCAGGTGCGTATACCGTGACCTAGAGTCACTAAATTCTAAATTTAGTGACTCTACCGTGACCAATACCGTTACTGCGTTTGTTTTCCATCAACAAGGCGTCAGGATTCAAGAGTAGAAGGGAAAAAGGACGATGAATACGGATAGAAACAAGGAAAGCAGAAGAAAATTGAGACGTGTAGAATGTGATCGAAGAAGATGGCAAAGCAGTGCTTATAAAAGAGTATGCGCCGACGTGGCCAAGAAAACCGGCGTCGATCGTCGACGCGGTTGCTGCTACGCACGTCCTTTCTTTCAATCTTTCCTCTCACATGTATTTTAACTCTTCTACTATCTGTACGTGGCAGCGATTGTGGCTCAGCTATAGCCAATGGGCAGGCCCCGTGCACTTTCCTTTTCGTTCTTCCTTCAATCGCAACAACAACAACAACATGGCCAAGATAGGGCCTATATACATTTTTATAGGGCAGAATTCGAACGGCACATGTACGGCGACACTCCAGTCCATGCTCTGGAGGTGGTTATTACCTGGCCTTGAGGGAATACAACCCGGCGGGTAGGCACTGCCGGCTCTGCTCCAGTCCTGCGGTCGTCTGCTGCTCCTATGAAACCCCACCGTGAATCCCAGACGAGTGGCGATGGCAGCCGACCAGACCGACAAAATACAGCGAAAGCGAACACAATTTGTACACCTGTATATATGTATTAGGAAATTGAAAAGCCAAAGTTTACCGTTGCGTTTAAATTCAAAGTGTAATCCGCCATTCGAGGGAGGTTGTGGCGCCACCACGCGGGAGCAGCGAGAAACACACCAAACGTCAACGTAGCAGACGACACGAAAATGCGCCTTGCGAAATGGCCACGCCAGCGTAGGTAGAAAATGGAAGCCCCCCGCTTTTTCGCCCTCACGGCGAAAAGTAGTGACAGTGACTGCTGTATCATGTTTCGCGCAGTATGGGGGAATGTTTCAGGCGGCGGTCGCATTTCAATGGAGGCAAAATGCTAAAGAGTGCCGTGTACTGGGCGATGCCAGTGCACGTTAAAAAAAACCCAGGTGGTCGAAATTATGCGCAACCTACTGCATCCCTCATAGCCTGAGTCGCTTTGGGAGTTTAAAACTCAGAAACCATAAAATCATGAAGCTGTTTTCTTTTTCTTTTATGGCGCATCGACATGTACGAGGAGACGGGCGAGATGGAGCATCACTTTTACACCGATATCTTCGGTGCTGATTAAGCTAGCTTAAATTTTATTGCGGCGTGGTGCCAAGTAATGACATACCGATCGGTCGTGCTCCCTTACTAACGTCAGTATATACTACGGAATGTCGCAATGCTAAACCTACACTTTGCGAAAGCTGCTTTTTAGGGGGAGCCGCCATGCTGTAGACGACGCGGATTTATCATTAGTTCTGATCAAGCCAGGAAAGTACATCATTCAAACTTGGTATTGAGAAAGCAAGACATCGTATGCTATCACTGCGAACGGTTTAACTGAGAGAAGAATTTTACGGTGCGCTTTTATCGTTTCAACAGTCTGTTTAAGCAATTTCATGGTCCCTTTAATGTTTGTGAACTCGTTGACATGTATCTGTTTCCTATAACGCGACAAGAATCCCAAATGAAGGCGTCGTTAAAAATATCTGTCTCATAAATTCCTGCATTTTCTTTAGAGGGTTGACGACTGAGATGATTTCGACTCCGAACAGAGAAGGGAAGACTGTGGTGCCTCAAGACCGTGGATATCTTCAAGTGGATATCTTCATAATATCACGTGTCGAAGGGCGACTTTCGCAAAATTAAATGCACCGGAAAAACCGCATCCTGCAGCAGGAATGGTTATGTTCCTTCTATTACGAAACTTCTGAGAATAGAAGAGCTGCAGCCAAACGGGCAATCGAAGCGCTCAACTTGACGTAGCGAACCCGGTGCGCTGCCTCATAACTGGCGCGTTTTTTTTTTTAATGCGAAAGCGTTACTAGTCCCATTATGTCAGAAGCTGGCGGCGTGTGGGTACTAGGAGATGATGAAAAAAATACCAGGGATGGCAAGAAAAATAGGGTGACGTCATCAAGCGGACGTAGGAAGCTCACAGCAAGCCGAGCTCCGCCATTTCAGACAGTCATATATATGCATGTTCGTTCTTCTATATATTTGTTCGTCTATATAGTTGAAATGAGACCGCCCCCTCCAATAGTGGCCCATATATGTGCCCCCGTCACCACTTCAGATCACTACGCGGCCTGCGCATAAAGCTCAGTATGCATAAGCTCGCTAATAGCAAAAACCTTAATCAGCGCACGAAATATAGGATCGTGAAAATAAGCATCAGTTGCATTTTTCACGACGATTTCCCGCCTTTCTGTAACAACGAACAAAACATAAACTACCGATTTCACAAGCCATATCAGTTATATTGCGTGGTTGCACATTTCACATAAGTATTGAGCTATTCGCCGAAAGCTTTTTCTTGCACAAGTCTGCGTAATTTATCACAGATACATCCTAACTTGTTTAGCACGGCGGTACAGCAAGATGCAGCAAAAAAAATCTTAGCTAGGTATGATGGCTCGATGATGTAGCAGATAAGCAGTATACAGGCCTTGGCTATAGCAGAATCGCAGAATCCCGAATCAAAATTTATATAGTCCGCTCATTAGAAATTCAACGCTTCTTCTCATCTGTCGTCATAAGCGGACACTGTCAGGTCCAGAGATGTGTACTTAAAGCCTCTCTTGAAACGGAAGAGGTGATTCAAGTTGAAGTACAACATTGTCAACACGACCGCCACCGTAAACACAGACACAGCTGCTAGCACGCAAGTCAACGTGATCCCCCTAAAGCGCAATTGTTCGTACTTGGGCACAACAGGGCGCGAACCTAAAGCGTAAGCGACGGGGGCGGCCATCTTGCCTGGCAAGTTCATCAACGGTTCGCTCTTCCCTCGAGAGTTGTTGACGAGCATCTCCAGCAAATCGCCGCCACTAGACCCGTCCGTCGAGCTTCTCTCGCTGGCGCCGCGCTTGACCACGGTTCTAATAAGCGGCACCTCCCTCGCCTGAGGATCGAGGACGTGTATTTTATGGCGCGACGGCCTGCCGTCAGCTCTCGACTCCGCCTTTCGAATAGGCACCACTCTGTCGGCGTTTGCAATTTGCGCCCCTTCCTCGTTATCCAACCGCCGGTTGATTGTGATCCTGATGCTACCACTGTGTGCTCCGACGACTCGCGACCGCGGGATGTCGCCCTTGCGAGAAGCCATGTCAGCCTTCTTCGGAGATGCGAAGCGGAGCGACCTCATGAAGCGAACGTTGTCACGCCTGGACCTTCGCTTGGCTTTCGGAGGTTGGCGGTAGTTGCGAATGCGCTGCAGACTCTCGTTCACCTGCTTCACTCTCTTCTCGAACTCTTCCACATAGTCCTGGTTACCGAAGTACGGTTCGTGATCATCGTCGTTGCGCACTTCGACATAGGTCAACACCTCCCCAGGAAAGTGACCACGATCTACTTCCCTCGTTTTGACCACCTTGGAACCGTTGGTCACAAATAAATGGTCGTTGGCCTTCACTACGAGCACATCGGTTTTGTTAACGAGGCTATGGTTCGCAAAAAACGTCTCGTTGACGTCGGCCTGCGGGTTGGACGGTTTGTGAACTATGTGGATGCGCAAGTGATCGCCCCGCGAGCGGAGATTGTAAGGCTTTGCACCGCGGCCTTTGGTAACCTGACTTGTCTTCACAGATGAACTTTGCCCATCTTCAGCCGACCCAACTTCTTCGGCACCTGTCCTGTCCTCGCTGCCTGCGGCCGGCTCGTACTCGTGAACGTCGTTCTCGCTCGGCGGCTGCGCATCGACCTGCTGAGCAGACTCATCGCCGCCGCTCTGAGACGCAGTTTGTTCGCCTACATCTTCACCTGATGATTCTTCGTGGTGATGTTCACTGTCCTGGACCTCCACATTGTCTTGGGCTACCTTCACGTCGTCGTAGTTCTGCGCGCAATATTTGACGGGGGCAGTGGTTGACGGTGCTGTAGAAGTCTTAATGCTAGTCGAGGCCCTAGTTGGTTTTGCTGTCTTGTCCTTCATGGAGCGAACTCGCGCGGTAGTTGACTTACGACTGCGGGTGGCGCTGGTACGCTCCCAGACTGCTGAAGCCAAGAGCCCCATTGCACACGGCGTCGTTTTTGAGTGCGGCCTTCGAGCGCTGTCGTGTTCTTCGTGTCCGTGGTGCAGTATCTTGATGCGAAGAACACGAAGGGACTCGTCGTCTCTCTTCTGCACCAAATCTTCGGTGCCGGCCGTCACGTAAGTGAGAGTGTTGAAGGACCTGTTGTCGTCACTGCGGTAAGCAGCAGCTCCGTCGTCATCGAGGCCACGGCCATGGCGTTTGCGACTTCGGCGGCGCCTTCTTGCTTCCTGTAGCGCGGAACCACCTTCGACGGCGGGAGCCGAGGCGTTCACTCTGCCCGGTGCTGCGTCGAGCACTTCCTGAGCCTTCTTTTCGAAATTTCGAAGCGATGACGCGAATTTTGCGAGCGAATCGTGGAATTCCATCATTGCGTTCCGCTTTTCGGTGAGGCCGCCGGGATCGCCATCGCTCACCGCGGAGTGGCCAACCGCGAAGGTCAAGCACAAGACGAGGACGACGGCCGGGCGGATTTTCATAATCGGCCGAAGCGCAGGTGCTGACTCCGTCGCGGCTGACCTCCGTTCAGGCCATGGAGGGGCGGCGTCAATCGCTCCGCACCTGAACCCTTGGCCGCGGCTGCTTTGTTACCTGCGAATACCAAGTGCCATCGATGCGCCGATGGATGCCGTGGTTCCCCTGGCGGCTCTTTGCGCTTTCACGCGTACACAATCCACAAAAGGTGCGATAGGGCATGACTGCTATGCTAATAGTTAAGCACGTTGTTTTCTACTAATATATGTTGTTACAGAAGCACTTGAAGCAGTCGAACATGCAATATGATATAAAACACAGCCCATCTTTCAATGCCGCCATGAAATTCACACGTGAGAAGGAAGAAGAATAAACGCTGAGAGCACTTTCTTCTTTTTTGCCGTCGCTACTCATCGATTAGGAGGCGACTATTAGAAGTTCCAATACAGAATCTCAGTTTGCGCCTGTCTTCTGCGGTTGTTCTGTCTCTTGGCGCTTCTATGCTTGGCCATACCAATGGGAATGTTTGCTCTGCCGTTCAAAATTATCTCCTAGAATCAAAACGTCTACCATCATGAGCTTTCGTCCTGCCCATCCCATTATCAGCTTCTGTATTTCGGTTTTTACAACCACTTATAGTAATCCCTACCCCTTCTTTGCCTAAATTTTAGTTTGTATGACCCCCCTAAACTCCTGCAACCACCTCGGCTACGGAAACTGTGCGATCCAAATTTTGGTAGGTCATCCCATGCTTGCCAAATGCAACTGATAATTTAAATAGTCACCGCCTGGTTATGGCCAATCCCCCTTGTGGGTATGTGCCATTGTGTGAGGTCAACAACAACAACAACAAGTTTTCCTGGGGGCATCATATAGCAACAGCTAGAGATCTTCAACACACCGGTCAAAGCTTCTCCACAAGTATGGTATATATATGGGAACAGGAGCAGCGGCTGGGGACGCCCCTGACCGCTAGGTGTTTTGATGTACCATAAAGTGAATGGAGGAAAACAATTGCTTGCGGTTTAGCACTGCTAACAAAAGTATACAGACCAAGGGGCGGCTTGCTTGCGAGGCCTTCAGCTTGCCTGGTCATGCGTACTCGCGACCGTAACCTCTCGAACGATAAATGGCTTCAAGTTCTCAATCCTCCCAAGCTTAGGATTGCCGTTGATGTTCTAGGGAGCCCCTCGAAACAGCTTAGAAGTGAACCCCAGTTGGGCTGCAAACTTGAGGGAGGCGCTGTACCTGAACGCGCGAGTGAAAACGCGCTTCTTTCCTTTCGTGACTGGCACACAGCTTCGGAAACATTTTTTGCACTGAACATTGCACTGATGAAGAGTTGTTGCATTACACATAAAAGGTGTGTTTTAAGGAACCTCAACAAAAAGATTCTTATTTCTTCTAGTACAATCAACAGACATATTTACATTGCGTGTCATGCATCATTGCCATTTATCTGACATAAGGCGCGACACGAGATCTTTGCAAGGTAATGGAATGCAGTCCTGAATTTTACACTGCGATACTACTTTATAAACATGCACATTTGCCAGGTTCATTCCTGCAATGCACTGGTGAAGCTACCCCACTACTCTCACTGTATCAACAGTTGTTGAACGCCAACTTTTCATAATGTAAAATCAGGAGTATTTAAGAGAATATGCAATGCGGCTAGTTGGAACAGCTGGTACTCTGTATTTGTAATAGATTTTCGGCGTGAGTAAGACCACCAGGTATCAAAATTATTGAAGAATCCTCTTCTGCCGCGTGCTGTATAACCCAAGTGCGACTTTGGCTTGTAAAAATTTATTATTATTAGTTTATTCCTGTTTCCTTCATTCCTTGCTTTGCACTAAATAATTGTCATTAAGTTGCGGTGCAGGCAAAGGGAGATAATCGAGGATCTCATTATGACATATACACTGACTGTTCATTAACTTTGGATTCCTTCATGTATATGTCGTGAAGTTGATTAGTGCAATTGGAAATGGTTGTTATTGATGCTGAAACAAGATTTGCTTTGTAAGGAGTGCTCTAACATATGCCCCTCTTGCCTTCCCTGTTATCCTTCTAGCCTGCTGTCTCAGTCTGAGTGTCACATATTTCTTCAAAACGAACTTTATCACTCAATTACATGTGCTGGGCTCTGTTTGTAATGTTCTACTTCCTTCAAGCTCTGCTCATGTCGTTGGCAGAACTTCTGGAAGGACTGTATGGCCAAGCGGTCAACGTTTTTGTGCCCTTGCTCATCACTGCAGCGAAAAATCTTTTTAAAAAAACACGCGACAGTGCCGTTATGAATTTTTCAGAGAACAGTACTCACACATGAAGCACGATGCCGACATTCTGTTGATACTCTTTGTACGAGTGAGACAAAGCGGTAGATCGCGACGCGCGGAGCTACAGCGCGCTGCGTGCTTACGGCATCTACTGAGCAACTGACAGGCGAGCGTGTTTAAGCGGACGGTTCTGTTCTCTGTATTATCTTGTCTGTTATCTGTGTTCTTATGCTTTTGAGCGAGGGCGGGCTTACTCGCCCGGCCGACTGCTATGATAGTTTCGGGTGTCCCTCTGAACGCTGCCGACGGGTCCAGAGTCCAGATTCTTGTGTGCGATCGATCGACCGCCGTTCGCGCAAGAGATACGATCGACCAACGTGCGCACGGGAAATGACTTGCATGTGCAGCGTTTTCCTGGCACCGAGTCAGACATCCAAAACCAAAACCAGCAGAGAAGGCAACGTTCGTGCGAAAGACAGCGAACCGAGCGGCGGGAGTGAATGAGTCAAAAGTGCGAAGAGTGGCTAGAACGCACGGTCGAAAAAGAGGGAGACCGCTCTCAGTGGGCTATGCAAGGGAGTGCCTTGAGCAGACACATGGGGTAGAGATGTGTAAAATGCAGCGCGTATTGGGCGTATGAAACTGCCGTATCTTAATTCTGTCCTGCAGTCTACGCCGTAAGTAGTAATAAACTAGCATACGTCGGTAACCTACAGCTGCTAGAGCAGACGAAACGAAAACGAAACTTTCCCAAGTTTTCTTGTACACGTTTGCATATTTCAAATTTTGAAACAACAAAAAAAGTTTGGGGTAATGCTCAAACATCTTCTTGGATGTTTAAAGTTTTAGACATCTATTTTAATGTGTTCCGTGTAGCTATATTCAAAATATTTGCTTAATTTTCAGTAGCGCCCAACTGGGGATCTTTAACGCGCCCTGACATCGCACAGCACATGGACGCCTTAGCGTGTTTCCATAAAAACGCAGCCGCCGCGGTCGGGTTCGAACCCGGGAACTCCGGATCAGTAGTCGAGCGCCCTAACCACTGATCCACCGCGGCGGGTACACGTCTTCTTCGGGTCAGCTATCGCGTACACACACAGAGAGGGAAACCCTTTAATGGAAAGGCAGAGAATTTAGCCGACTTGTAAAATTAGCTGGCATGCTACTTGATACGTGGGGATGGAATTAATGTGGGAGATAAAGACGGATGGAGAGCGGTGCGGGAAAGGTTAAATTAAAGAGAAAAAGAAAGAGGGAGAACATAAAATGCGGCCACTAAATGCCTACTAAGGTGCATCGGCGATTTATTATGCGACATATGATATGATGAAGTGCATATATATAGTCTGATATATGGGCTAAGTTCACTGCAAGAACAATGCACGAGGGCAACATGCTAGATGGAATTAGAGCTTGTCGAGATGTCCAATTTCCTTTAAATACGCAAACAAAAAGTTCATTGCATGTCTCAGTTGCCTAGGGCAGGCTAAGGGACCTAAAACACTGTCCATTGTAGAGGCACTGGGGAGAGCTTTTCCATGCACTGTTCGTAGTACGCACTCTCGTCAGCATATGCAGGGCACTCAAGCAAGATATGTTCCACAGATTCGATATAGGCGCAGTTGTCACAAAGCAGACTGTTCAGTTGACCGAAATGGTATCGCAAGCCGTTTGTAAATACAGCGTTCAGGCGATGTCGATGATAGTGTTTCCAGGTGGCGAGGAATTCTGGGTGGGAGTCTTGACCTGACATGAGGGTGGACTGAGTAAAGAAATTGGCAATGATGTGTCGGCAGTTAAGCTGCAGATCCGATGCATTTCTTCTGAAGCAAATATTTTAGCCATTTGCGACGCATCAGATTTTGTGAAGAAGGTCCGAATGTATCGCCAATGTTGGTGGCCTTTACGAGCCGCTTGATCTGCTTTTTCATTGGCCAAAATGCCACAGTGTGCTGGTAACAACTGAAATGCTATGCAGTGGCCTGCAGCAATAGCCAAGTGATGTAGATAACCAATGTCATGGAAAACGAGCTGATGATTGCTTTTCTTCAGCAGGTTGGACAGGATATGCAGAGACGCTTTGGAGTCGGCTAAGATAACCCATTGGTTGGGGGTTTGGCGCAGGATATGGGAAACAGCTTCTTTAATGCCATGCAGCTCAGCTGTCTTCGAGGATGTCTTCCGCTGCAGCCGGTAAGAAAGGATATGCCTGGTTGAGGGCACATAAATGACACAGGAAGAAGTTTCTTGACTAGTTGAACCGTTGGTGTAGGTGTGGGTATGCTGCGTATATTCCTCGGTTAAGTAGGCGAGAGTAGCTTGTAAAAGTGCAGCCGGAGGCATGCGGCTCTTTGCATGCACACCTGGAACAAACTTCTTCACCTTTAGAGGCGCGACAGTGTCCAGGGGGGGGGGTGAGAGGTAGTAGTTTCTGCGACTGATTAATAGTAGGAAGGGGAAAGCGCTGCACAGCTTGGTCAAAGCCAGAGTTACAGTGACTTAGGTACACACTAGGTTTAACCAGAGCTAAACCATCAGCCATTGTTTTTCCGGCACCTATTGTAGGATGCCTTGATACAGAAGTATTGCTTCCCATATATTTGTCTTATGAAAAGCGTTTGCTCTTTTTTTGCTTGTTGTACCTCTTATTTCTCGGACAGTTATATCTACATATTTCTGTTAGTGCATCTGACACTGATTTTGCTTACAGGCGGTTGTGCGTTAAAGAAACTGTGCTGATGGCTCCCTGTTGTAGCCTGGAGTGCAGCGGTCCCCGTTTCTTGCCCTTCCTCATTCTCTCTGCTACGCCTCTCGCTCTTGTGACAAAAGCTCTTTGATCATAGCAGATGCGGAACTTAAACTCATAGGGTTAACATAATATTACGGCGAACCGGGGGCCAAACGTAAACTTGATAAACGCACAACCATCTGGCAACAAAATAAGTGACAGGTACGTTAACAAATTTGACTGTGCAAGAGACGAATTAAGAGAGAAAAGCAAAAAAAAGATAAATGCTTCTCATTACATAATGGCGACACATGGTGGCAGCTTACTGGCTGCTTCCAGATGTCGCCACCATCCTTAAGCCCAGGAAGTGTACCCTAGAACTAGCCATGTTTTGAAGCGGAGATTTCCGGGTGGTGTGGTCAAAGAGCACTGCTTGCGATGGCACAGTACTCGCGTGAATCAACCCAATCAACCGCGCCGCCTTTTTCCTAACACTTTTCCACTCTACGTGGAGGCCTGCGGCACTTCTCTGTTGAGCTCTGTGGCGCTCCTCCTTTCCTTCTCGCTCCTTCCTCTCCCACTTAGCGTCGAGGCTTCGACCTCAAACGACGGCACCTGCGTTTTGGCAGAGTGACACGTACTGGTTCTGCTCTCGCCATAAAAATTTCTTTCCTTGTTCATCTGTGCTCAATTTCACTGAGGAAACTGCGGAACGGCTTTGATATGCTCTCTGCAGAGTCATTTGTAATCATATTCATTTTTCCTTAAGTCATTCGTGGTCATTTTGGGTTTTTCTTCCAGTAGCAGCCGCATTCCGGCCCTTCCCTGTTCTCCCCTTCAAATGGCAAGGGGTATTCCTTTCTCTCCACTGCGCCACCTGCCAACCATGGCAGGTGCCTCATCCATGTATTAACCGTGGCAGGTGGCGGCAAATGCACACCGCACTATGCCGTACACTTCTTCGTGATGGTGCTTCTAATATAGGAAGCTTTAGAATAGCGTATGCGTGCTTAGGTACGCTAAACGCAAGCATTTTGTGGGACGTTGTCACACTCGCACTTTTACTTCAGCATGAGTGAGTGAGTAAACGTTTATTGAAGAGGATGGTGACTATGGAGTGCGTGTCGTGTCGGTGGGCCCTCAATACAGGGCTCCGGAGGCCTCTGCCGACCTTCTGGCGATGAGAAGGAGCGCTGGCTGGTAGTCGAGGTGTGCGTTGGTCAGCTTCACCTCCCACAGCTCCAGGGCCACATTTCACGGCTTTAGATGGTAGGGTTTTTGGGAACATGTACATGTGGACGTTAGTGTTGGGGTGTCACCACACCGTGAACATTTGGGTGTAAGCGATGTAAATGGCGTAGGTTGGGATAGGTGTTTGTTTGAAGACGTTGTAGGAGGCAGGAGTCTTCAGAGGAGAGGGAAGGATGAGGGAGAGGGTAAAGGCGTCAGAAAGGCGCATTGGATTTCCAGCCGGGTGGCGAAGTGGGAGGAAATGGCGTAGGTTGGGATAGGTGTTTGTTTGAAGACACCGTAGGAGGCAGGAGTCTTCAGAGGAGAGGGAGGGTTGAGAGAGAGTAAAGGCATCTATTAAGGCGCATTGGATTTCGAGCCAGGTGGCGAAGTGGGAGGATAAAGGGTATTGGGCAAGAGGGGATGGCCCCACTCGGTGACTATTTTCTTGAGCTACGGTGTCCACCCTGACGTTGCCATCAAGACCAGGCACACGAGTGATGAGGTGGTCTTGATGGAGTGTGTGTCCCAGGATGCGTAGCGCCTGTCATGGGACACGGCCGCTTGTTTGGTTTGGTTTTATAAGGGTTTAACGACCCAAAGCAACTCAGGCCATGAGAGACGCCGTAGTGAAGGGCTCCGGAAATTTCGACCACCTGGGGTTCTTTAACGTGCACTGACATCGCACACTACAACGGCCTCTAGAATCTCGCCTCCATCGAAATTCGACCGCCGCGGCCGGGATCGAACCCGCGTCTTTCGGGCCGGCAGCCGAGCGCCATAACCACTCAGCCACCGCGGCGGCTACACGGCCGCTTGTATATGCTCGACAGGTGGCTTAGTCCCAACCCAGAATTTCAAGATTTAAGTAACGAGCATAAACAAACATTTTTCTTCATTTTTTTTCCTTTTCACACTCTTGTGTCTGCAAGCGGCACTGGTAGTTGCCCAGGAGCACTGCTTACAATAATTTATTACTAGAACCTTTCAATACCTTGGTATTACCCTGATTGTTGAAGTATATTCTGTCTGCACATTTTACTGCCAAAAAAGCAGTAAACCATGAGAAATTTCACCTTTAACACTCCTTGTTTTCACTACAAGGTGGAAATAAACAACATATAAATTGTAAAACCAGTTACCCTTTGAATGAATATCCGGCATCCCAACCACCAGCGATGGCATATGCTGCCATTGCAAAGGCATGATTGAGTGATTGGTGAACTTTTGGTCACTGCAATCGCATGGTGCACTCTGTAGAGCTGAATGATATCAAATGTGATGAAGATGCACATTCCAGCATGCAGATGATTCTTGGAGAGCAAGACGAAAACATAAAACAGACCAGATGATGCAACGAACAAGTTTTATTTACCCCAATGAGCCAGCAGTGTTCACCATATCGCAACATCAAAAACTAACTATAAAGAATAACAATACCTTGAAGTTGCACACAAGAAATCTACTGACCACAGTTGCCACCAATGCATGTGTTGAGATGTGAGGAGGTACACACAACATTGTTTGGCACAGAACACAATTTTGTACATGTATTAAAAATAGGAAAAGCAAGGGACACAAATCAGGTGGTAGATCCATGTTATTCATTGACTTAGAGTGTGAAAGCAATATGAACCTAATCACATACCTGCTAAAGGAAGTAGGAGAGCGATTATTCTTTCTTTTTTTATGCTTTCATGATGATGACCATGAGGGGTTGACAGGAAGAATGCAGTAATAACTGTACAGCTGTGATTTTCTCAAAACCCGGCAAGCAGAAAGAAAAAAAAAACACTGAACAATGGTTGTTATCTCTGTGGTTTTAGGTTTAAAAAGTTGTCCTGATGAGCAAAATTCAGAAGCAACTCTCATTCTTGCTGATGTGGTGCGATAAAAAGGTGAAACTGCTGGGCCAATAAGACTGACAGTATGTGTTTAACTCTCTGATGTGCTATCGCATTCTTGCACACTCATATTTAGAGCCTGTAAATATATATAAAGGCCTTACTCATGCACAACACCTGCATGAACTGCATACTATATTAACTCTGTATAACACACACACAAACTAATGACACATCTGCCTACCCTTGAAAACTCACAGACAACCACTGCGGTGCTTACCATCTTTACCACAAAATGCGCAAAAACTTCCGTTGAAAAGTGCTAGGAGCTGGACCCCAAAGCACCTCCACACGACCGAAAAAAAAAAGCAAATGTAAAACAGACGTGACATCATTGCAAACCAAAGATAACAATGTGTAGCCACGGGCTTTACTGATACAACCCAGCAAGGGTTGTTGAGATGTGTACACATGTATTAATGTCACCAATGACAATACGCCCCGAAGGCGCTTGAAATGAATATGTGCAAATGATAAACAAGGCACTGCCTCTAACAATGCTTTTTCCCTTTCTGATCAAAGCAGCAACCCTAAAACACAGAAAGAACTTACACAAGTCCACCGCCAAACTACGAAACTTCCACATGACCAAGTGCGGCTGTCACAACTTTGCTGCCACAAAGAGTTATGAGAAAAAGAAAATTCAGCAAAAATGATGCACCCTTCCAGGCTAATCAATATCTGAACCCACCAAGTTTGAACCCACCAAACAGTATGTTTACAGGTGCAATAAAACGTAAGAGATGCACAATATAGGCATCGCTTGTCACATCCTTTGTCTCCTTCCTTTTCTAATGGTTTGCCTCGGGTTGTGTGAAATAATTTCTTGCAGTGCTGTTTTTACCTACCAAAGTTAAGGCAGAGGTGCCGCTCACGGACTGCTGTGAACTGTGATACTGAGCGCAACTACGAGTAGTAAAGACTGCGCTTTTACCCAGTACTCTCAGTTCTTCCATTCCCCTTTTCCTTCAGTTCAACAATGCAGAATGGCTTACAGATGGGCATTATGAAAAGACTGTACAAAAAGTAGGAAACATTTTCTAAGCTGGCCTGCACCTTAAATGAAGCAACCATAGATTGACTGTGCAAAGATTAATGATTACCGTATCTACTTGCACAATAACACACTTTTTGTCAAAAACTAGATAACTTGGGAGGTGCATTTATAATGCAGAATAACATTTACTGTAGGCTGGATGGTTCAAGGTTTATAGCTTAGAAAGTTTAAAAGGGCACTGTCAAAACAAACACTAAGGCAGAAGAACGACAAGGATCTAGTGGTAACAAGGAGGTATGCCGTATTTGCTCACGTAATTTGCGCACTCCGGGTTTCCGAAACAACTCACAGGATGGTTACGACTGTGTAACGCGAGATTCAGCGATAGCTGTTTAGGCATTTAGTTTTGGGGATATATATTCCTGGTGGAACGGTGTAGTGGTCAAGTGATGCACCCCTGCAATGGCAGGCGGGTGTTGAAAACAGGGCCACCCGTGGGCTTATGTGACCCACGTTGACCGGCCGCGCCCACCCACAGGCTACGCCAGCGACGGTAGACTACGATGTGAAACCCAGAGACGGGTGCCTAACAGCTATCGCTCTAAAAAAAACTTTTACTCGCACATTTTGCTCTCCATGCTGCGCCACACCATGAGCAGGCACGTGGGTGCACACCAGACAGGCGTGGGAAGATCGACATGGCCGCATCGCCGTGTTCGGCTGCAAAAGATGCGAGGTCGAAAGGGTCGAATTGCACACTGTTTACCTAGATCATTCTCGCTGGCGGTCGCTTACCTGGACAAACAGTTGCCGAAATTCGAAGCTACTCATTGTTCACTGTTCAGTTTGCTGTTAGTCAGCCGGGCCACACGCAATAGCGCCGTCTTATCGCCTTTTACCTCCATTTGCCTATGACTACTGGCTTTGCGACTGTATAGTTACACATTTATTGCTTTGGGCTGCGCATGCGCTGTCATGCTATCCTGCAGGGTTACTACATAACATGGGGTGAGCAGGAGGAGGTATGTGTCCATCTATACTAAATCAACTTTCTAAATCAACTTTTTTTTCTGCCAGTGAAGGGTGTAAAGTCAGGGGGGGTCAACGTAAAGGTGGCAACACACGGTATATATTGCGCTTTACAACCTTTGGAGGGATTTTAGGACGTGTTCGCAAAATATGTGTAATTGTACACCGCTTTCTTGAAAAACCTTAATTTAAAAGACACCTAATCTTGGTGGTGGCATGTTTTCTTCTCTACAATGATGCGGAAGACACTACGCATGAATCATCATGTGATATTCGCCTACGACCGCTAAATAATTTATAATCAAATTTTTTCTGTCATGCTGTTGTGGTTTTGGTTTCAACAACCGAATGATGGCTGTAACGTCAAAGAGTGCTTTTGTGTCACATGAGGCATGCAAAGACGTCCATATGATATCTGCCTCATCGTTTTAATTTGCTGCAGTGCTGAAGCCAGCCTTCCTCAGGAGCCAAAATGACAACGTATGTGGAAGCAGCGTTTATATAATGCAGTTTTTTCATGTCTCCCATTACCTGTCGGCACACGTTGGCGTCATAGTCCTCATTCGGTTGTTGAAACCGAAAGAGCACGAGAAAAAAATGGCATTATAAATTATTTAGCGGCCGTAGGAGAATACCATGTGGTAATCCATGTATAATAATGCCTTATGCATCGTTACAAACAAGAAAACACGCACCCAAACTTTAGGTGCCTATACGCCTTGAAAAAAAAGAAACGCACAAATTATGCGAGTAAATACGGTGTATCTCTTAGCATTTGTTCCTTGTTCTTCCACCTTTGCGTATGTCTAGCTAGTGTGGTTTTCAACTTTCAAAACGGTAGAATTAACTTTTGTCAATTAAAATTTTTCAGAATTTATGGACTAATATACGGGGTGCTTTTACTGTGCAACTGCATTCGTTATACAAGTGAATACGGTAATACATGCCAGCATCCTTCCAACTCGATGATGGCAGTTCTCAGGCATCAATCTTACGCTTCGGGGTGCGAACGCGCTGTGTTCTTCGCCTGCCCTGCTCCAAAGAGGTTGCCATGGCCGGCACCGGCATGCTGAGCGACAGCTCCCCCGAAGGCATCTGGTATGCCATTATCGTGGCCACCGCCGAGGTCGTATTTGGGACTGACTTTCTTGCTGTGTGCACAGAGCCCCCAACACAAATGTCATGTTCACTTGGCACGGCACCGCTTGTCACAACTTCTGACTCGGACTCGTCGTGCTGCACGTCAGACATTTGGTTCGAATCGCCATTGGAGCTGGTCACCACGATGCAGCTAACCTTGGTTTCGTCTTGGTCTCTCTTCAACCTCTTTGCACTCGGTGCCATGGTGGATGAGAGCTTGCCATCGGCCGATCGCTTGGGCCTCACAACAGCTGCTGCCACAGGCTTGGAAGGCTTCAGCTTGGGGACCTTGCCTCCTCTCGCCGGCTTTTTGGCCTTAGTAGCAACAGGTTTCAGCTTGTTGGCAGCTGGTTGCGCCTGCCTTTGCTTCTTCCTCCCCGGCTTTGCTGACTTCGGCTTTGCCACCTGCCCTGCCTTGTCCACTCTTGATTTTGCTGCCGTTGGTTTTCCCTTCGGCTTACCTGTTGCCCTGGCAGGCTCCTTATTCACGCCTGCTTTTCCACCGGGCTGGGTCGTTTTCTTGGCAGCAGCGGCCGCCTGAGAAGGTTTGGTTTTGGTCTTTCTGGTGGGTGTGCTAGGCCCGGGACAGACCTGGAAAGGCTTTGTGCAGAATGCAGAGCTCACGGAGACCTTGTGCACTTTGAGCAGGTGCTGGCGCAGGTTCTCACGGATGTGGCAGATGAGACCACAGCGGTGGCAAAGGCACAACCGCTGCGCGAGGCTGCGCAGCTCGTGTCTCCACAGCTGCAGCAGCAGCCGGGTGCGCACGCCACAGCTCGAGCAGGCGTATGGGTGCTTCTCCGTGTGCACCTAGAAGAAGCCAGATATGACACAGATCAAGTGCATTGGAGCTGCTGACGTTTCATTAGTGGTCACTAAAAAAAGATGCAAACTGCCAATCTATATTCGCACCCAAGTTTCAGCACTATGACTATGAAGCGTTTCTTTAAGTGTCTAGCAGCAGCATTGTTGTGTTCTGAATCATACAATGTAATTAAACCTGGATATAAAAAATAAATTGTTAAACGTCCACAATTTTTTCTACATGCAGGTTTTCCCTATAATCCAGTTTTCATGTGAAGACTCAGAAGGACAATGGAGAATGGAAACCAAAACGAAAACATGTAGGTGAAATCCCCTTGACAATGTCCATTGCTAGCTTTCATCACCTGAAGTCATAAAGACGGAGACATTTTGCAATCGCGCTATAGCAGCAGCTGCCGCCACCTCTACCACATCTCGCACAACACACCTACAAGAGCAAAGGAGGCGAGAGAGCTGGAAGCACTACAGCCGGACTGGAGGAGAGCGCAAACTAAACATTCTGATAGAATTGCCTGTCTGGTTGGCAATAATGCATAGAAAATTACGAGACATTTTCTCCAACCAAACACGCGGTCATGCAGCCACCACCACCGACTGGCCGTGAAGGGCCCTGTCTCGTTCCGAAAGTCCACACTTTCAGTCCTCACAGCCAACGGTGCCCTAGGAAACGAACTCTTTGCCTCATAGCACTGGTACTCTCTGCCGCCCCTGCTTCCGGCACATGGCAGCTATCGGCGCCGGAACCGTGCAAACAGCTGAACGGTAATAATGGGCACACACTGCTTGTCTCAAGTCTTATGTTTCACAGCTTTTGACCATGAACCATTGTAGCGCCACATAGTCTGACGTTAAAACAGTGAAAGCTGCAGAGACTGCCGCGTTTTCCACGTAGATTCGCCGACAGCCTCGGAGCATGGCATGTTGTATCAACTATGGTTGCTCACTGCAATCGTAGATGTGTTTCATCATCACGAAACATTCGCTTAGTTCTGCCAAATTTCAAGTACCTCAGCACTCAGCTCATGGCTGCTTTACCAGAGACCCCTTCAGCCTCATATGTGATGATAGGTACATGCTAACCGAGGCGTTCACGATCAGCCGGAACGTCGTAAGCGGGCACTAAATGCATGAGGTTTAATCAAAGCTGAATCTAGGATTTCGCGTGACCACATCCAAAGTGGAACTGCTGTGAGTACGAATTCCGTTCACTTAAGGGGGGACACTGGTCTTTGGGACCAAAAAACGACCCAAAAATCAATTTTTTAAAAATGACATTTTTGGAGCCTATAGCTATCATTATTCAACTCTACCAGTTTTCTCCTCCAGGAAATCGGCATTTTGACCATAAAATTAAATTTAGATCATTGTGTGGGCTCAATTTGTTCAGGAGCAGGCGATTTCACACCGCGAAAATTTTGGACATCTGGCTGTCTTTGTACGTCAATATCTCAAGGTCTAGGACAGATAAACATGTCATACTGTTTGCTAAGGGAAGCTGAAGGCACAACGTATGCAATAATCGAAGCACAATTGTTCAATCACGCTTCAAGAATTTGTAATTTTTCAAAGTTTATCGATGCACGATATTTACACTTTGAATGCTGCTATTCTAAGTCCTGTAAAATTACTAATGAGGGTAAAATGGAAAAACTGCTTTGATTATTGCACTCTTTACTCACCATACTATGTAACCATGGGTCAAGATCGTTTTTTATTGAGCATTTTTTTTTGTACCGATATACTAATAAATGACTAAATAAAATTAAATATCTTAGAAAGTAATGAATTAGTTAAAAACGCAATTTCATATTTGTAATCAGTATAAAAACTGAGCAACGTGATGCAGTTTTATTAGGATTGGACAAAAAACAAGGAAAATAGGTCTAAGACAAGTGTCCCCCCTTTGAATATCACATCTGCTTCCTCGCTCTCACCTGCAGGTGCAAGAAGAGGCTCTCCGGCAGGCAGAAGCGTTGCGGGCAGTAACGGCAGCAGAAGGCGCGCACGTCCCGGTGCATCATGCGGTGGCGCAGAAATACGCGCAGGTTTCTCGTGACGTAGCCACACTGGTGGCACACTGCCGGTCCGCCGTTGATGCCACAGTCTGCGTCGTCGTCCTCCTCCTCTTCGTCCTCCTCCACCGCAGGCTCAGGCGCCACCAACCGCTCGATGCGGCTGATTGTTGGCCGGTGGACCCTCCCTGCTGGCACCATGGTGGTGGCTGCATTCCATGGCTTCCAGTGACCTTCCAGTGGTGGCTGCATGTCATCTGTCCACTTGATCCTGCGTAGCTGCAATATTTGTTCATTTAGTTCATTGATTTATTTTTATTTTTTATTTGTCTCATACTGCAGACCAAATATGGTCCAAGCAGGAGAGGCACAGTACAAAATGGAGTACAAAGCTTCGACCTTGAAAGGAAAAAACAACACACATGACGATGAAACAAGTACTAAAAAAAGGACGACCAACACTTATACATTGCTAAATAGGCACAGGATGAAAGAAACAATAAGCAGTGTCAACAACACAGCGCGTCACGGACAGTGCCAACCGACGGTTGAAATTACTCAGGGCAGGCAAGCAAAGCAGAATCATGAGGCAGCAATGCGTTTCAATCAGTAATCGTAATAGGAAAAAATGAATTCTTATAGGCATTCGTGCGGGCAAAAATGGGTTCAATGTAGTGTTTATGCTAACGACGAGATTTCTTAGATGACTGTTTAGTTAGGTAACCCTGGGGGTCTATGCCTAGTTTTGAAAAATACAATTATTACAATTTATTACTAGAATATGGATTTAAGTAACAAATTTTGCCAAGGTACCTTCTAAGAGAACTTTTACCAAATTTAGCAACCAACTGCATGGTGAAATGAGGAAATGGGTGACAAATACGGAGGCAGTGCAGCCCTTAATTATCCTTTTCTGGCCCTGCCCACACAAAAGTGTAGGTGCACAGAATATCGTATATTTTGGATCCTAAAGCAAAAATGCATGCATACCGGTCCAGCACTGTTTGTGAAGGTTTAGGAGATAAGCCTTGCCTTGCTAGTTCAGGAGACCATCACAAAAGGGACCTCTCATAACTTCACCAAAATGATGCGCATACTTCAACACTGCCTTGTTGTGTGCAAGGGCCCTTGCATGCTGCAACAAGCGAAAGATTTATATGCGCTTGACCCTCTGAAGAAAGCTTGTCTACATGTTTTCTTATACCAAGGTCCGAGTTTCCGCAACTTGATACATTTCTGATCTCCGCTGCGGTGACAGTTTCGTAAATAAAATGCCCCCCCACCCCCCCCCCCCAATCCCCCCCCAACATGTGGGTTCACTCTCGCAATCAAAAATCAACGTTTTTCAACTCACACCTCCTCTTAAAGAGCAATGGTTGCACAAAGAAAATAAAGCTCACCAGTTAATGTGTCTATGGGACTCAAAGGTTTATACAGGGTGCTACAGAAAAAAAATGTGCAAAATATTAAGAAAATGAAGCTTTCTATACGAGCAAAACCAAATGAGTGCTGCTCAGAGTAACTTTCCTTAGTGCAGTAAAAGCTAGTTGATTCGAGCTTCAAGGGATTGGGAAAAATGCTGAAATTATCTGAAAGTTCAAATTATCGAATGACCCCCGAAAAAACTGTCAAGCACTGCCTGCATCATGATAGATTCATTTGGTGAAATACTGGGCAATGGTTGCCAGATTTTGAGATGAGAACAGGTGGCAGTGGTGCTCAGTGAAGCTCGAGGCAGTGCCTGAAACGGTGCTGCTCAGCTAGGTTAAGTTGGCTGGAAGATGCTGGCTGGTCAAGATGACCGCACTGTGGCTGGCGCGAAGCTCAGAAAAGTGAAACCGAAACTAAGCAGCCGGACTGTTCTTGGAGATGGGGCCGTCTGTTCGTCACGCCTGCCGTCACACGCTTTTCAGTAAGGCTATTTCAATGACCTCTTACCACACCAGTCATACCGAGACGCAGGCTCCTGAGGAGCCTGTTCGAATTAACCGGTGCGAGAGCCATAGCGCCTGAATTAGCGAGCGTCCAACGCCACAGACTTACATAGGCATTGGCCGAGACTGAGCCGGCAGTCCAAATTACCCGGATTTCTGAATTAATGGGGGTTGATAATTAATGACCCTTTGCTGTATCTAGCACATTTTTTCCTGTCTAGTTAATTATAAAGGTCTAACTAACCTAAGGACTACCTTACCCTCTGCTGAGGTTTTTGAAACAAGATACCGTCTACCAGGGTTCTCCCCAGGTGTTCTTCAGAGATGTCCATTTACTGACCAGAAAGTAAGGAGGTGGAGGTGGGGGGGGGGGGGGGGGGGGACATCTTCTATTCTTAAACTGACAGCTTGATCCAGAAACGTGGGCACCTACCAGTACGACAATTAGGTGCAGAGAAGGATGGTATTTTTGTGAGAAACAACGATGATAGTAGAGAAGAACCCCGTTGTTACTTTCATCACTGAACTCCAGAAAAAGAAGTGTACGAGTCGTGAAACATAGTAGCAGGTCAGGGAAGCTGTAGGAGTGCACTGAATGAAAGCTCACTTAAATTTTGGCACGTGGAGAATTCACACATCAAATGTCTACCGTCTCTTTATTGTTAATGACTGCGAACAGCAACACACTTCTTTAGAATTTCCAGGTCTTTGCAGCTCCAGCAATCGTCACTCGCAACAGTTCTGCGTGCGCTGAATGTCTTGTGATGGCTCTGCAGGTTTGCTGGAGCAGCTATCCATAGATGGGATGCGGTGGGCATGCGTGCACTTCTGCGCTGTTTTCGCAGCGCCTGTTTTATTCCGACATAATTCTCGCCCTCTTGAATCATGAATCTCATTCAGGCAACTTAAAAGGGTGGCTGAAAGAAGCAGAAGCCTTGCGTAGTGTCATCCGTGTGTTGTCTCACGGCATAGTTCTGTTTTTGTGGAGACAGGGCAGGAAGTGCAAGCAGCATGATCCCCATCTCCACTGCTTCCTCATTCTTCTGTAAGCGCGGGAACTTGAATGCCTAGCTACAAACAAAAATGAGTCAAGAAAGAGTATCTGCACGTGCCTGCACTGCAGATAGATGCACGGTATTCATGTGAGCAATACCGTGGCCACGCTAAAATGCTTCCTTGCATGCACCACAGCCGGCGCGTCTGTGGTGCCAACAGTGAGCAAGTCTGCTGAGCAGGACAATTCTGTGCGCTATCTATTGGCTAGTTTAGTGTTGTTTGGGTCCAAGCCAAGTAAAGACCTAATTGAGTGATGGGCAGGTGACCGCAGACATTGTGGCCAGCCGGACTGGTTGGTGGGCGGCAAAACCATGGCTGCCCAATGGGGGGGGGGGATCTCTGCGGGCATTTATGTAGCAACTTATATCAAAGCCTGAAAAATACAGAAACCAACACGTGGCAAGTTTGCTATTTAGTTAAGCACTTCCAGACAACCTCTCAGAAAGCTAAGTCATTTTATCGCAAAGTATCGGCACTGACATGGCTTGGAGTCCCCAATGGCCACAAGATATGCGCCAGCAACTGCCAATACATCATTGAAAGTGCACACATGCTACTTATGATGGCAGTAAGTTCTGACTGTGTATGAACAAAAGAACACAACGATTCTGTTTGTCTTCATGCAAGGGCCTGTTTTTTTCCTATTCTTGTGCATTCGGTCTACAGGAATGGTCTAACAAGAACAATCATCACAACCGCTCGTGCCACACGCCTGATAATGGTGCAATGTGCGTGCTCGCAATCCGCTATGCGTCAGCGGCTGCTAGGAGCGCAGGCAAGAGCAGCAAGCGCTCACCTTGACGTTCTTGAACTGTTCGTTGTCTGGGGGCGTCCATCCATATGAGACTTTACCCAGGGCAGCCCGGAAGCGCTGTTTGGCCTCCATCCAGTAGTGTGGACTTTCGGCAACAGGACGCTTCTTCAGTCTGTCCCATTCCTGGACAGACATCATCAATGAGCAAGTGTGATGACACTGAAGGAAAGAGAAAGTGGTTTCACTTCTTTGCCGCTAAAGAAAGGTGCAGTTATGATGGGTAGAGACATGCCCAACAGCATAAGAAAGCCCTACCACAAACACATTAAATAAGTTTATGTGCAATCTCGCTTTTAAAGCAATAGCACTTAGATTGTCATCTCACAAAAAATTTCCGGCTTCTCTGTCACAGAATCCCCTGAAAGGCTGAGATAGGCCATGTGACCTTGTGCAGTCGTCACAACCTGCCCACCAGATTGCAAGCAAACTGCCCACCGTTACCAAATTCAAAGTAATTGCCACCTGCCCACCGTGGCGCTGCGCATGAGCATTATGGGAGCTCGGGAAAGGCAACCTGGGTCTCACAGGCCCCACCGATGCCTGCATTTGTAACAGCCACCTGCAGGGGCAGTGGCACATTGCCGCTGCACCACTGCGCCTGTGGTGGTATGAGGACTCCCATTAATCTATGAATGTGATTGAGAAGGTCGCGATGTCATCAGCAACACCATGCGACCACCAGTGGTCCAATCATAGGGCACTGCTAAATCTGAAAATCAGGGGACCCCCAAAATTTAAAAGTTTGCCCACCCCCAAAAATTCCAAAAGGACACCCACAATTCTGGAAGTAGGCCATTACCAGAAAATTTATTATGGTGGATTAGTGGGTATTAGCGGGTGTATTAGTATAATCCCATATGATAATCCAATGGAAGGTACTGAAACGTTCCAGACAACTAATGCACACCATGGGCAATGGAATGGGTTCCAACAGGATTTTTGGTGGGAAAGTCGCAAGAACATTAGACACCCACTGTAGACATCATACAGCAGGCAACCTGAATGCTGTCGCATTTACTTCTTCAAGGATGTAGTTAAGACGCTTTAGGAAGTTTTTTTTTTTGCACTGCTGCTACATACATACATGCCTCTCTTTGCCTCCCTCCCAAGCTTCGCTGGCTGAAAACAAACTGCCAACTTCTCATACACATGTGCAGTTTATTATGATAGCAGGAGCCAGCAACAGATGGCAGCAGCTGTCAAGCACACACCTGCCACCTCGCACGAGCAGTTGGCATCTCGTGGAAGCGGACTGCACCTGCGTCACCCACGCGTGTTTTGTTTTGAAACAGTTTTCTGGGTAGCAAATAAATTTTTGCGTGCTCCCAGGGGGGCGCCACATACAGGTGCCTTCCAGCTTCAGAAGTTCAGTGCCTCAACGTCACAGAGTTTCAAGCCATCATCAAGAGTGAGAGATGGCACAGCATCGTTCATGCATCTATACTAGGAATACACCTAAAGCGCGAAGTGCGAGCGTTACATTTGGCCAAAACTGTGGATTCAGTTGCAGAGATATAACTTATACTGCTTGAGGAAAACATAAAAACTTGCACTTTAGAAGCTCACTAGCCTGCACGGATATCTTGCTACACTTCACACTTCCCAGCCTCACTGTCGTGGACAATGTTAAGAAACTCGCATGGTGCTGCCTTTTCTCCATCTAGGAAATTTTGGGAATTTCTATTGCTAGAAAACATTTCTTTGAATGCTAGTTTTGCACTCAGTCGGAAGTGACTTAACTTTTATGGCAATTACGTTTGTTCCGAGAATGGCAGTGTCAAGAAGAAAAACCTAACTAGTGCTCTGCGACATCATCCCTCCAATTAGAAAGGGAACGAATTATTCTGTTATTGCTGAATTAAAGTTTAAAA
The DNA here is from genome assembly GCF_052857255.1 of Amblyomma americanum. Taxonomy (NCBI): domain Eukaryota; kingdom Metazoa; phylum Arthropoda; class Arachnida; order Ixodida; family Ixodidae; genus Amblyomma; species Amblyomma americanum. The sequence goes on along the minus strand of NC_135506.1, from coordinate 24,872,888 downwards.
TCACTTTTGGACTAATGTTTAAAATGACTTTTGGGCACTAATACGCCAGGAGGAAAACTACCAGCTAGAAAATGGAAAAAATTGCGCTTTCCACACATAATTTGGAGTAACCATTAGTTGAATGCTCAAACTTTGTTCCTTCTCATAATGGAGGACCCTGCATGCCTACAGAACGGAATGCTTCTTCTCTCCCAACGGTATCGGCATGTTCTGAAGGAAGGCCGACACTGATCATTTAGCAGACGACTACAGTGCATGCTTTAAGGAAAAAAAAACAGCAGGCGCTACTGGATACATAAATCATAAGTGGCATTTAACCACCGAACACTGAAGAAGCTAACCTAGCAAAACTTCGATATCGTACGCAAAGCCATCATTAAAAATTGCTGATGGCCTAGCTCTGTTAGGCCAGGATATACGTAGCGAAAGTGCGGCGACTTCTGCATCGGAAGAGTTAATATATGAAACCCGTGCATCCACTAGATGTGCCTTTAGTCATGATAAACTTTGAGCCATTGTGGCGGAGTGGTAGCATCTCCGCCTCAAACGCCAAAGGCCCTGGTTCCATTACCAGCCTCGACAAAGGTTTTTCTTTTTTTTATTCAGTGAGTGCGCGGGGGTTTCAGTGATTCCCATAGATGCCGCCACCGAACACAATGGTTAGTGTTTAAGCCCTTAAGGGCGGATAAGGCCAGCTCCGCTGCGAGGCGCACGGTGTGACGTCATGCCAGATGGCGCGGTGAGCGTGCGGCGTCCGCCCAGCTGAGGCAGTTGCTAGGCAACAGCTCAAGGTCTGACTCTATATCTCCTCGGAGCAGCGCCACGGCGAAATGGCAAGTTTGTGGCCAGTATAGCTTTCGCTCTAAACCTAAAAGCCAACTTGACTACAGCTGCATGCACACGTGCAAACAAGCATTGAGCGTAACCTCTCACGGGAAGGCTACTACACTCACCAAGAACACAACACAGTCATCATTTGTCCACTGAGCTGCGTTCTTGTGGTACCAGCCAATCTGGAAGATGCCGTTGGCACGGTCGACCCACTGCAAGCGCTCACCAAAGGTGCCACTGTCCAGGTGAGGCAGCAGGAAATCCTGCACATGAATTTTTTTACTCTCTGTGACAAATAGTCAGGGCATGTCAGTGCAGACATTGATAATTTGTACATTTAGTGATCCAAACTAAATTTTAAAACTCTAGCTGTTTCATGCCACAGTTACAGAGTATTAAACCTGGAACCAGACGAAACTGGTGTAAAACTATTCTTGCGGTGGCCATGGTAGCATACTTTCAACGGAGCTCATCGCAAACTATAGGAGCTCCCATTTGGAATGGAGGGTCCCAATAGGAGATGACACTAAAGAATTTGTTACTGTACAAAAACTTGTTTTGGAACTGTCCAATCACACATGCACACACGCTAATAAGTGACCCTGTTCGCATGGATGTGACGCTTGCATTTTATGCGGTACTGTCATCACGGCTGGCACAAAGTATCTACTTAGCTTCGTTTAGTATCTTGTAGCCTGAAATTGAGACAACAGACTGACAACATTGCTTCACCAATGAAATCAGCTTTATTAGGAAATGATATCAGCTTTGCAACAACCAGTACCGATGACTGCACATATCAAGGTGCAAAGCTCAACCTAAGGTGCATGACAAAGTGCCAAGCGACAGCTCCGAGGAGCCAGACTGGAGGTATAAGTAGGTAGTGTTGGGTCTCGGGTAGCAGCATCTCACCGCTGCCACCAGTTTTTTGGGATTCAGGTAGAGTGGTCAGGCCGGCGAAGGGAGGAGGAAGGACGGGAGCTTGACATTTGGGAACGAAAATACCAGGACAGGTTTACTGGCACGTTGAGGAAGCTTATTTGCATATTGTACAAAAGAGCAAACAGTAAAGAATTAAATGTTCATAACATCGAGCGACTGGATGAGCCTTGTCGCCAGTGCCCAAAGCCCTCATTCTTGCTCAGGATGCTTGTTAAATACATTAAGGCTCTGCCCCTTTCACCAGGCGGTGGCCAATTGAACACGAGGCACAGATCGAGAGAGTGACACAGCACATAGCACGCGGAGGCACCGTGGGAATGGACGAGGAGTCGGAGTTCCACTGCTACTTCGCCCCAAGCTGCACGTGTCCATCCAAACACAGGTGCGGCGCCGTGGCTACAACCTTGGCCAGCTCTCTCCGTTCCGGACAGCTCTTGTCAGATGCGGTTAATTAAAGGAAGGGGCTGTTCTCCTCTTGCCTCCGTTGTCTTGTCCATCCTTGGTCGCATCTCGCGGCGAACCAGACAAAGGGAAGGTCATCTCCTCACGTCTTGAAGAGCATGGGAAAAATTTCGCAGGCATGTTCCCAGCACATCCTTTTTTTATCAAGGGGTCCTCGTGGGGTCAAACGACCTGTCGAAATTGCCGCTACCGCGTGGTCATCCCGGTCGATGGAATCTTCGCTTTAATCCTCTTCGGCTGGTGTGCATCCCGTTCATAACAGTGGGTAAACCGGCCTCGTGACCAAGGAAAGCTGCAGTGCTTCAATGCTATAAACCTGTCCCTGCATAGTGGTTGTATACCTTAATGTGTCTGAAGTAGACTTGTGACGATCTGGGCGAACACGACTTCCTTTATTTTTTCATGTGGACTACTATCCCACCTTTCACAGCATTACACATGCTGTATGAAAATGAGTATACATGGGGACCATGGGGGTGGCCTAATGGTCTGAGTATCCGCTCCACATGTGGGAGGTGCAGGATTTGATCCCCAGTGCTGCCGGGTACCCACCGGTGAAAAAATGAGTACAAGCTTCTCTGTGGCCTGCTGCCCAGCTTCTTTGGGGTGAAATGCTTGAGAAATCTGTTTTTGACTTCACCTTGAGTAGACAAAAGCACCTTGTGCCATGGTTCTCTTTCGGCCACAGATGCCCTAGCGCCATAAAAGATTATCATCATCACTCTGAATAGTTTTATAGTTCTTTCAGTACTCAACTTATATTTCATGTTGTAATTCAGTAACATCACGCACACCCAGACCATATTGCTACCAACATTTGTATATTCATTCATTTTTAAATTTGTCATGTTCTTTAGTTTTGCATTTGTATGCAATGCTTCCTTCTGTGCAATGCACTTTACTAAGCGCACTTAGTGGCATATTCAGTAAATAAAATGTGCGACAACCAGGCACTACCAAAATAAACAACAAAGTAGAATATGCCCTCACCTGCATCAGCCTAGGCCCTTTGCGAGCCTTGATGAGTCGGCCTCTGTGACTCGGAGACGGGTCGTCATACGGTTCATCAATGTATTCTTCATCCAAGCTGTCGTCAGGGTACGAGGAGGGGTATATGGTGACCTCAGTGGACGTGGGCTCCTGCATAGTTGTCACCGTGAAGGTGGTCCCCGGAGGAATCGTGGGCTGCGCCCCGCTGCCACCGACGCCACTGCCTGTCGCCGAGGAGGAAGAGGCTGGCACAGTGACGTAAGTGATGGTCTGACCGCCCGCCACTGTGGTGCCTTGGGTGTGGTGAAGGGGCGGCTGCTGGCTCAGCTGGAGGAGCGGCAGCGCCGCTTCCACCGCTTCCATGGCCGCCTTCAGCGCCACTGGATCCTGAGGGGCCTGCCGTAGAGTTGTAAATCGGAGTCGGGGAAGGAAAACCCGCATCCCGAAACAGAACAGGCCACGAAGTAGGATAGAAAGCAGTGCTGATTCAAGGCGCACTGCGATGGAATTTGTTGCACGCTGGGAATGGCATAGTGGCACAACGCGTTCAGCGCTTCCCCGTGCTCGCTCCCTTTGTACCCCTTTGTTTGACAATGTGCATGTCAACCTCCCCGCAGACATGATTTGGTCAACACACCACATGTCAACATTTCTGCAAACCAAAATACAATGGCAAGCATGGCCAGGAGGCGGGAGCATTCAATCAGCGCCTCCGATCAGCTCTTTCCTTAGCCTCGGAAAAATGACTTTCTTGTAGGTTTTTTGCAGCCTTAGTACAGAGGCTGGCATCTTTGTACTGTGAATAACAACACATCACAGCTACCATAAAGCACGCAGCCGCAGATGATAAAATCTGCAAGCACTGCACTGTTTATAAGGGGTAGCAGAGGTGAGCACAGGTGATTTTTCACAAACAAACACCAATGGAATGGAAATTATACCTGAAATGCTCTCCTTTTTCTCTCTCTGTTAAGATTTTTACATCAGCAGAATTAAAAAAAGTAATGTGATCACCTAGGGCAGAACCATCAGACCATCAAACCAATGCATAGAGAAGCCGCCCTCACTGTGAAACAAAGTTGTTCAAACACAGTGGCAGCTTACAACCCCTTTTCTAGTATATGCTTTATTTGCACCAAAGTTTAGGTCGAGCACATAATTTTCCCACAGACCTCGCTATCCATGACATTCATCATGATATGATTTCGGTCTTCGGGGTCAAACCTGAAGCTCGCATACCTCTGTGCTGTTTGCTCAAATATGAAATAACCGGGTCACGTGAGATGATGGAGGAAAAGGAAACAGAAAGGAAATCTTTTAAATTAGGCAGTAATTGATTAGATGTTGCCTTAAAGGAAAGCTTGAGAACTCTTACCAGAAAAGTGAGCAAAAGTTGACACTTTATGCATTTTTTTCCCCTCAACACGAATATCCTGCACAAACCGGGCAGACAAATGCACAAACAACTATAATTTAAAAAGTATAACTGCAGCCCCGCCCTACGTGTTGGCTGTCGTTCCCATCTGTGACTGGCCATGACTCCAATGACGTCAGCGTTAGTGCCTGTGCCAGCACTTCTGGATGACACACTCTCTGATGCATTGCATCTTAAGTCGTCCCGACAACAAATTCCTTGACTGCAGACTTTTGTTTTTATTTCCCAAGACACTTGAAACTCCCCTGCATGCTCCCAAGCAGCTTCTGGGCACCCATACACCAGAGTACTAAAAACGAGCAGCAGCAGAGGCACGACACCGGCTGAAAACGACAAACAGGACACAACAGTGACACATTTTGGATACTGATTAGTATGCGTGCATGTGTTTGATAGCCTTCGCAATAGATTAGAGGCTACAAATAAGCCTACACGAGAAAGCAGCTGAGTCTCGCAAAGAGAATGAGAAGCCTATAGGCCTGAAACATTCCTAGATGGGCTCAGGAAATGTTTTCAAGGAAAGAATGAAGAGGGGGCAACAAACGCTGCTTCCGTGCCGCAAGTAGGCAAAGGAAGGAAGCGAAGCTGGTTGCATTGTTCGCTCTTTAGACTTTTTATTTCTCTTTGGGGATCTACATTAGGGATATATATTCGACAGTTTTAGCACAGTGATATCCGCACTGCCAAACATACTGTGATCCCCCCCTGGTGTTTCTCGCAGTAACGGATTATGCTGTGCTAAAGCAATCTAAGATATAATCCAATGGTAAAGCTAAAGACTAAGGCTCAAAAACATACAGGATATGCTATGGTGGCCTGGTGGCCATGGCATCGGGCTCTTTAGCATGAGTTCGCTGGTTCAATCCTCGCGTGGCGGCCGCACTTCAAGGGAGGATAAACAGAAGAAATCCCATGCACTGAGACTTCTCTGTTCATTTATCAAAACCAGCACTCGAGAAACAGACAGAAAGGTGAGGCACATATACACAATGCACTGACTTCCATAAATGCATAACCAACTCGCCCAACAAGCCAGCTGAACTATTCAGCATAAGCTGTTCACGGAGGTGGTGGTGGCAAGCTCCTTTTACTGAGCAATGACTGGCAGTATTGCACCAGCCTCAGTGAAGCTGACTTGACTGACCGGTCTACTACGAGCATTACAGACATGCTCTAACGGTAGCCATCGTCACGGAAATGATCCGAGCAGAGCAGTGCTGTTTTTAAGGGCTGGAAAGTGTCCCCGTTCACTGCAGCAACCCGCTGTGCTGAGAGCTTTTCTTGCGGGAAAAGCTGGAGAACACCATCATCATGGCCACAGAAGTGAGTACAGCCAAAGACTGCATGGAACGCCAACATGATAAGCCCGATACTAACTTGTATTTGCAACACTTGCGCTTGAACTTCCGCTCCGCCTACACATCTACCCACCAAAAGCATTTCTGGGGTATGCAAAGCCCTCATGCGCATGTGCACATTCGGCGCAAATTGCGGCTGCATCAAATTCAAGAGCACAGCCAGTATTCACCAGCCATATGGAGCGCAATGCATGCAAAGAACCCTTCCTCTTGGTAATGCGGACAAGGTCCATTTTGATGATATTGTTATGCTAGCAACCGCTAGAAGTCTCTAGTATTGACGTATCGGCACTATCTACACATCAGGAGCACAGGTGACGCTTCCCTGCGAGCACAGCGTAGTTCATTGCTAGGTTATGCGATATCTCTTCGACCCGAGACAGTCAAGACAGTGCCCGTCTTCAGCGGGCACCAGGTGCGAGGTTTAATGGAAGCCAAGTCTGGGATTTCATGTGGCTATGTCCTAAGCGGAACTACAGCTTAAGCGAGTATGCTTTAACGAGTTTTACTGTATACACTTTACCCAAATGAGCAAGACACCAAAGCAACTATAAAGGCGCTTCATGTGCGGCAGCCCAGTTCAGCATACCTTTCGACTGTTCTCCAACGGCAGGTGCACGGTGGGAACAGCGTACATGTGGTCCTCAATGTAGACGGGAAGACGAGGCCCCTCTTCGCCCTGTTCTGCCTGCTTCTCAGGCAGGTCCTTGAAAAGCAAAATCCACAATTACACAAGTCAGACCACCAAAGCTTCTCGAAACAGCTGCACAACCTTGCCCAAAGCAAAGACACAATATTAACGCGATGGTGTTAAAGGCCCTGTTCACCAGAAAATCAGGTGTCGGCATTGTAAGCGAAAAATCACGAGCATGGCTTTGGCAGGGTCATGTCATGTCACCAACTGGGTCATGTCATCCTGCAGCGTTATCACAACCTGCCCACAGGAGAGTGAGAAAACTGCCCACCGTGGCAGGTGCTCCTTAAATTACTGATTAGTCATTCGGGAAGAGGAACCCGGGCCGCACAAGGTCCACCGCTGGGAGCACCTGCCATCGCAGGGCAGTGGCGCATCACTTAACAGCTGCACCACTGCGTCAGGAAGGGTATGAGCACTCCCAAGGACCCATGAATGAAAAGCAGAGAATGACCTTCTGCATATATAGGGATTAGCCAATTATGCTAGTAGGAGTTTAAGTGGCCCCTCCAAATTTTTTCACAGTGCTGGTTTTGTGAGCAGAAGATTGGCGTATGGCACAGACACGAATACGTCGTACACCTTACGGACCTTAAAAAGCTTTCAGACCAGAGTTCTATTAGGTTCGTGAAATGGGGGCTGTGTCATTTATTTTCTGCTATGATTAGGAGTGAATTTCACGGTGTCACGGTGACACAATAGTTTTCTACTAGGCATAAACTTGACAACCTCACATCAACCAGGCAGTCTTCAGCCAAGGTAGAATGTCAGATGCAATTTAAAATGATCACCCAGGAAGTGATGTGGACTGTTAAAAGAACACTGAGGACACCTCCATCCAACAAATGTTTTCAGAAACAAATTGATTCTCTCACTATTTGATGCTTGTCTGGCAGGAAAAGGCACATTTATCGCCGAGAGAAAATTGGATTGAAAAATCTTCCCGCCAATTGATTCACATATGTGACAACCTTACGAAAAAGGGCGGGCTGTCATCGCTTTGAAGTGAAAGGCGCTGTAGCATAACCACAGGTATCTGCACCCAAATCGATGTCAAAGCATGAATTTTACTTGCTAAATCGGCTGCTGATAGTAACACCTTTAGTTTTAGGGCCTTTATAGCTTATAAAAATTGTTTTCAGTGTGAGTGGTCTCTATGTGGTTAGACTGCGGTAGCCTATCGATACATGCCAACTTCTATTTGAACTCGGCGACATTTAGATGAAGGTGTACAACACCAGCTTCTTGAGTTCTTTTGCTGTTTTTTTCTTGGGTATATTGCACAAGCAGCCAGGTGAGCCTCAGTGATGGATACTGAATGCACAAGCGGATTCCCAATAGCTCAGTTTTAGTGGAGCTTTGGTTCAGTGATTCCCAAGGTATGTAGCGGGTTGTGTAAGCCAACAAACCCAGTGATGGCATTAGGCAGCATCTGTCACCTGTATAACATAGCAGACTATTGCACAAATACACATCACACTCCTTCGCAGCTACAGATGATGTGAATGACATCCTATTATTGTTGACCTTGTGAGACCTTACATTGTAAGCCCGCTCAATTCTGCACACTTGACAACCAAAACAAACCACTTTTCTATGGATTACCCCCTTATCTATGCAACTAAGTGATAGCGATCCTTGCGGACAGAGAAAGCAGATCCCTTTGTTAGTTTTCATGAGGAAGATTGCATGCGTGCCCTTGCATTCCTGAAAATTTGCATCTATGCTCTGTCCAAATGCATATGAACTAAAAAAAGGACAATGACCTTCAGAACTGTGCTGGGGACGAAAAGGGGACCATGACCACTGTATCACACTCAATCCAGGCCCTCTTGGGACCACCCACTCCCAACTGCACTAAACCATATGACCCCAGATCACATTCCTGAGAGTACACACGCTCCTATGTCCATAGGTTGCTTATGCTCCTGGAAACATTTTCTTGAGGCAGCAGGTGAATGGTGTAGATTTCTACCACCAACGTACTACAGCGGTGGCGGTGCTTAGCCACCAAAATATCCCTCATACAGATATAACTGTAACTCCCAAGGATGCCATAGTTCACAACTAGACAGTACTTGCCTCGTCAGTAGCGACTGTAGTGACCGTTTCGACAGCTGACTTCTGGGGGCTGGGGGCCATGGGCGGCACTCCGGTGTTCGCCCGAAGCTGGACTGATGTTCGCCGTTTGCTTGCAAAGCCAAAGAATCGCCGAAACCTCTCTAAAAGCAAAAAATGCAAGCACAGTGAATATATCTTTCTTGCCAGCTTTAATAATTGAAATGGGCGACACAGGACAGCCAGAACCTCAAAAGAAGTGGACAGCACAACCTGAACTTCTTGATGCATGTACATAGAATATGCAGCGTATTCTAATTTAACTGAAGAGAGGCCAAAACGCTGAGTTATGCACAATGGAGCAAAAGAGAGAAAAAAAAAAGGCCTGTTGCACTTGCAGTCACTTTCAACACAAGATTCTAAGCTAGCAGAACAGGTTCCCATGTGGCTAAAACAGTTTGACAGTGACTACCCAAGAAAGCAACTATTTACATCCGCCAAAAAGTTCCATTTGTGTACTGCCTAAGTGCAAAGATATACAAGAAAGTGCGTAACAAACTGTGCACATACACGTTAACTCTTACTGGGTTGCCGTAAGCATTAATACCCTTCAAGGTTACCATTTGCTGCTTTCAGATCAAGGCTGCTATACTGCTGTCTCTACTCCTCCAAAAAAAGCTCTCCATTGAATATGCTGTTTCTTCTTTCGTGACGCTTTTTTGCGTATCACATAGCATGGCTAGTGGGCTGAATGGTGAACAGAAGCAGGCCTCACGTTGCTTGTGCAACAGTTACCATGCATGGGACTAACGATTAATATGCTCAACCAGTCACGCCTTGTCATGCAAGTAGGCTTTCCTCTCATTTCATGCAAGAAAGCAGCTAACTATAGTGTTTAAATGCAAAAGATGCAATCAAAGGAACCAAGAAGGAACAAAAGCCGTAAATGATAGTTATATCACAGAAAATGGCAAACATCAGTTTCAAGGACCGTTTGACAGCCAAATGAAGGCACCGTGCATTTCATTCGAGTTCTTGTCAAATAGGGTGCCGTTCGCTCTCCCTCCCCCGAGCAAACTTAAAATATTTACTTATACACTGAATACACTTACACAGTGTATATACACTTATACACTGGTCCTTTCAAAAACCAAGGAACTTATTAATGACGTGCAAGGTAACAGCCCTGTGAAAGCACCCCGCCACCACCGTACCAAGCATGCCTGCAGCACCCAGAGAAAACGTCGTGCAGCAAGCGAATACCAGAAGGATCGCTTACGCTGGCTTCCGTGTGGCAGTAGCTTTCGTTTGCCAGTGCCCTTAGACACGACTTTGTCCCCATGCTTAAACAGGGTGGGGACGGCGTTCCACACGAGCCGATTGCGATAGGTGCTACTGAAGCTCTCTTTTGTGAAATGGGTCGAGCAGAGCCGATAGTTGGCGAACAGCTTCTCGGCTGGCTTGTCTTGCAAGTCAAGCCGACCGCAGTTCGCCACCCACTTCTTGCATCTGGGCAGGATTCAAGCCAAACCACAAGCCAATGTAGAATGCCCCCTCAACCCCTGATGCAAGTGGAACAAGAACTAAATATACATACTTCCAAAAGCAGGTCTCTTAACTGTGTTTTCAGGTAGACACATCATGAAATATCATCACTATCAGCCTAACTACCCCCACTGCAGGACCAGGGCCTTTCCCATTGGCTTCCAAAAAATCCTGTTCTACACTAGCTGTGGCCACAATAATAAACGAATACACCAATTATCAAATATACCTCTTCTCAGACAGGTGTTCCTCACCAGGTCTAGGCAATCGCCATTTTGAGTTAGTTACACTGTGGGTAACCTGAGATTTTTAGCAAGGGATAACTATAGACTTAGCATCTAGAGTTAGTACCACAGCGCAGCCATGTGGCACCAAAACCAGTGTGTGCATTCAAAGGCCGGGATGAATTTATTAACTATAAAAATACAAGAAAGTGAAGAGGCTTTGAATGGCTGTGCCAAAATGGATGCCAAGAGTAATTATTTCCACATTAAGGGATAATCAAAGAGCAGCATTAGGCTAAGTTGAGCTTTGTTAGTAGGTAAAAGATAGCTGCCAATCTGCAGTAATGCATACTACCAAAAACTACTCCTTCCTTCCGAATCTTCACCAGACGTACAAGAAACATGTGTTTAATGTGTTCTTAAATGTAAATATGGTAAAAATGTAAATGGTAAATCCAGTGGTCTGGCGATGATTTCAGGTTAGTGCCCTTGGCCTGATGAAACTTGGTTTGCATGTGAAGTTCTGGAAAGGTGGCATGGATTTCCAACTGTCACATAAAACTGCACACCAATGGACGCGACTACCAATGTACTCCAGCATTGCAAGGCTGATTACACAACACTCGCGATCATTAAGCTGCAGTATTTCATGACACACTCCACAAGGTGACCAGGAAATAATGTCTGAAAGCTAAAAATAAACGTGGAAATGAGCAACATGAATGGGTGAATTGTTATTGTTAAGCAACTGTAAAAAGGCTTAACGGCATATATACATATATACATAGTTTCAACAGTCAAGAAAGAACCCCTGCAGATGTTGGAACTGATGCTACTTCAGCCGTGTTGATTCTAATGGCGCGCCCATGACGGCAATACACGATAATTGATAATTGGTTTTTTGGGGAAAGGAAATGGCGCAGTATCTGTCTCATATATCTTTGGACACCTGAACCGCGCCGTAAGGGAAGGGATAAAGGAGGGAGTGAAAGAAGAAAGGAAGAATAGGTGCCGTAGTGGAGGGCTCCGGAATAATTTCGACCACCTGGGGATCTTTAACGTGCACTGACATCGCACAGCACACGGATAGTTCCAGTTTCGCATCACAAGAAGTATAATTTTTTACTTTTCATTTTTGTTGAGGTCTCGGCAGCATGCACTGTGCCGGCTTGACGCGTCGTGTTGTACCGCACGTGCACAGCGGTGTAAGTGACAGCAGTTTAACGGTATAAGTGCGTCAGAGGGCCTGAGGTCGCTATATAAATATCGGTATCAGAACACACAGTACCAACTCAAGATCGGGACTTACAGCCGCAAAATCAGTGCAGCTGGAGGCTTATGCAAAGCGGCATAGGCACGGATGAGTCAAGATTTGTTTGATGGCAGGACAAAGAAAAAAGGTAAAAACTGCCCGATGCCAGTCACGCCTC
>NC_135506.1:24838419-24855919 GCF_052857255.1 Amblyomma americanum | reverse complement strand
CGCCCGTCCGGCGTTACAGGCGCAGCGAGTAGCGGAGTGCTGTGAGAGCCCACAAGCTGTCAAATTCAGGCGTGTGCGGACGGCGCCAACGACGACGCCACCTTGTTTTCGCCGAACGTCGCGTAAACAGCTATCGCTGTAAAATTGAAGGTGATGTCACGTAAAGTGTCATCGGCATGTGTCACGTAATGTGACACACACAATGTGTGAGACACACACATAATGTGTGTCCCGTAATGCGACTCAAATTTCAAGGTATTCTGTGAAAGGGGTTGTGGTCATTTCTAAAGTATTTAATCGGTCTCACTGAATTAGTGGGTAGAACGATGTCATTAAAGGAGCTCTGAAACGCCTTCCGAGGAGAGCACATTAACTCACTTAATCACTGCACTGTGTTGCCATGAGAACCAGAGCCAAATAATACTTTTCTACACGCAGCAGACGACCCACAATCACGATTCAAAGTTGGCAAGCCCTTCCCTGCGACTTTTTCATGCTCGCACCCTCCTCCGTCCCCCGCATCTGCGTAGACAAGGTGAGAGGTGGCCATTGGTTAGATTCTTTCAGACGTCAGGCAGCTACCGTGGCCGCGGCCAATAAGCCGCTTATCTCCGGCGGGTCGGGAAGCTCCACTCCCAAAGAGGGGTCGGCGAAGGAGCGCCTACCCTCCAGCCTGCAAAAAGTGACGAGAGGAGAGGGAAAGGCGCGAAGACGCTGAAATTCAAATTTTAACTACTGGTAACTCAGCTTCTACAAAGCGCATTTAAAAAATCCTTGCTGGACTCTATTCATGAAGCGGCGTGCTTAAATATCCCAGGCATGCCGCAACTTTATTATAGCCCTCTTCACAGCCTCTTTAAGTAGTCCATGTATGACCTACTTACAAAGGTCACATTATCAGTAGTCTTATGTCTCAGCAGGTCATGTGGCCTGTCCATGTATTTGTTCGCATTTAGTGGTTGAGTGTAAAATAAGAGACGACAAACGCAAACACTATTCCTCATGCAGCGTCAGCCCATTGAGCACACAGACATGTATCGTTTTCAAAAATATTTTTTTACGTTTCAACCATGCAGAGTAGCCGCCGCGGTCTCCCAGTGGTTATGGTGCTCGACTGCTGACCCGAAACACGCTGGTTCGATTCCGGCCATGGCTGTTCCATTTCGAAGGAGGTGAAATGCTAGAGGCCTGCGTACTCTGCGATGTCAGAGCCCGTTAAAGAACCCCAGGTGGGCGAAATTATTCGGGACCAACCACAACACGGCGCCCCTCATAGACTGAGTCGCTTTGGGACGTTAACAACCACGGAGCAAGCCACAGAAAACCATGAATTATGAAAAACACGGTTTTCTCGGCTTCGGCAGAAATACGAACCGGACCACCCATGATATCTCAGGCGGCTGCGTTTTTATGGAGGAAAAACGCTAAGGCGCCCGTGTGCTGTGCGATGTCGGTGCACGTTAAAGATCCCCAGGTGGTCGAAATTATTCCGGAGCCCTCCACTACGGCACCTCTTTGTTCCTTCCTTCTTTCACTCCCTCCTTTATCCCTTCCCTTACGGCGCGGTTCAGGTGTCCAACGATATATGAGACAGATACTGCGCCATTTCCTTTCCCCGAAAAAAACAATTATTATTATTAAGGGATGATTTGCAAAGCATGACTTAGACAGGCCAGAACGATGGGTGAAAAATTAATATGCGGAAGGACGGCACCCGACCCGATATGACGTCGCCAGAAGTGACATGTCACTTCAAGTAAGAGTCAGCACCTGGTAATGATCGCATGGTGAAACATCATCAAATTATGTGTTATTGTAATCTTTTAATAAACAATATCAAAATGGCAGGTTGTCCTGAAAAACTCTTAATCAAATGAGATCATTCTTTTCTCGTCGGAGACATTACCACCTGTGCAGAACTCCCGCGTCCTTGCAAGACGTGCTTACTTCTGTTTGTATACTACAAAAAAATACATTCATTCAACTTCACAGCGGTCACCTTAACCACGCAGTTGCTTCAAAGCAGTACGTCGTTACCGTGGGTTGCGCTTGATGGACAGGTTGCAGAAATCAGAAAGTCATCTTCTCTTCCCAGGAAAAGTCCTTCACCATGGCCGCCAGACCAGTTTTCGGGGCAGAATTTAGGCGAAGCGTTGGATTGGCCAGACCTTTGCAGTCAGAGAAATTCCGCGAGTATTTTATGCACGCTTTTCAGCTGCTCGGCAGGTAGCGCGTAGACATCCCAACGGGAGTTAAAGCGCAGCTGTGTCAAGCTGCTGTTCGCAAGGCATATGCAAGGCACTAGACTGTCCAATTGAAATCTCCCGCGCAGCACCCAACTTCTACCCTCAGGAGGAGCTGAGCCCCCATGGTGAAGAATTTTCTCTTCGCAGGGTAGTGGACTTGCAGAATTCAGTACTCGTGTTTTGGCGTCTCGCTTCGAAGAGTACTTTTGAATTGACCTTAATCGAATTAAACAGTGCCACGAATAGGAAGCTTGAAAAGATGTTAAAACAATTAGCCGAAAACATCCGGCTGGAACAAGCACGATCGAGTTATTCGTTAATATTTGTGCTGCGTCTTCATTTCTGGGCAGTGGAGAACACGCGTCCTCGGTAAGGCGTGTTTTCGGGTAGAAGTCAGGTTTAATTAACCCGATTCTTACGAAATCTGTTAGAGATGCAAGAATCGGGTACAATAATAATTGGTTTTTTGGGGGGAAAGGAAATGGCGCAGTATCTGTCTCATATATCGTTGGACACCTGAACCGCGCCGTAAGGGAAGGGATAAAGGAGGGAGTGAAAGAAGAAAGGAAGAGAGAGGTGCCGTAGTGGATGGCTCCGGAATAATTTCGACCACCTGGGGATCTTTAACGTGCACTGACATCGCACAGCACACGGGCGCCTTAGCGTTTTGCCTCCATAAAAACGCCGCCGCGGAGGTCGGGTTCGAACCCGAGAACTCCGGATCAGTAGCCGAGCGCTCTAACCACTGAGCCACCGCGGCGTAAAACCGAGCTTTGCCGCCGTGGAGGCTCAGTGGTTATGGCGCTCGGCTGCTGACCCGAAAGACGATGGTTCGATCCCGGCCGCGGCGGTCGAATTTCGATGGAGGCGAAATTCTAGAGGCCCGTGTATTGTGCGAAGTCAGTGAATGTATAAAGAACCCCGGGTAATCGAAATTTCTGGAGCCTTTCACTGCGGCGTCCCTCATAGCCTGAGTCGCTTTGTGACGTTAAACCCCATAACCAAAACAGAGTTTTACCCGAAATGGAAGGGCCCCTATAAATATACTGCAGGAAGACGGGACCTCTCGAGCGACTGGCGCCGTTCGTTATGTATTCAATCTATGCTCCACTACCACTCAAGTATAGATGTTGGCTTGAATTATATGGGATGCCCGTTTCGCCGAAGTTCGAATCCGAAGTTCGCATTCACTCCAGTTCTCCCTCGGAATCGGTACAGCGGCGACGCGATGCCCTCCTCAGTGCGCAAATGAAATTATATTAATATAAGATTTTTCACGTCTTCAATAAATTTAACTCAAGTGGAAGTTTGGTGTTAGGCTGGTTGGTATGAAAACTTTCGCAGCATTTCTTCGAGGTTTGCTGCGAGAAAGGGTCGTATTTTTACGGCCGAATCCAACTTTATGCCCAACAATATCCAAGCCAAGTAACCTCGTCTTCCCGGCATTCCTGTGCCTGTCCATACTGGATTAAATGTAGAGCCGCCAGCTTTCCCTCTGTAGTTACATTGCGAAACTATATGCCGTCAGGTTACTGCTCACCAAAATGCGTTGGCCGACTTGCAAGAAGGTGCTTTTGAATCGAAAACTTTCACTACGCTGGGTTTTTCGCCGTCCGTTACCGGTTGACCTTCAAGTGAGACAGAGGTCAAGTGTGGCTATAGGCCTTACCATATGTGGTGCACCATGGTGTCGCACCACTTCACCTTTCGATTCGCCGCTAGAATGCGGTAGAACAGGCCGCAGCATTCATTGGGTGACCAACCTCTCCTGCTGAACCATTAATTTAACTGCCACCTGCCAGGATGGCAGGGTGGGCGCGCTGCCTATCCAGTGTGCGGAACAATTCATCGTTACAGACGCCAAGCCGCGCCTACTTGCCCCATACACCACAGCCTTCGCTCTCCAACCAGGCTCAGCAGTGGTTATACACCGCAGCTAATTTTTTCTTTGTCCATTTTGTTTGGATGTTGGGGTCATTTTGCTAAATGGGTAACGCATCGGTATCTTGAGTGGTTAAGGTGTCCGGCTGCTGAGCTCAAGGCCGCGAGATCAAATCCTGGTCGCAACAGCCGCATTTCGATGGGAGCGAAATGTGAAAAAGACTGTGTGCTTAGATATGTCAGTCCACATAAAGAATCCTGCAAGTGTTCGAAATTAATTCGGAATGAATGAATGAATGAATGAATGAATGAATGAATGAATGAATGAAACTTTATTGTGGAGCACAAAATTGTGAGTGGCTTCGTCAGTCTAGGACCCCCATTGACCGCGGTTGCCTGTCTCGCCCGTTGGACCAGTGCATTCTGATCCTCCAGCAAGTCCACGACTCTTGAACGTCACTCTTCATTGTGAGGCAACTGTGGAAATTTATAAGTTACAGTTATACTGATGTGACTGGTCTAATATTCCGATGCGTCACAAAATCTTGCTGTTTAAGTTTGTCCTGCACTCCATAGTAAAGTCACCAATAGAGAACCAATGGGGTGCGTTTTTCACAATAAATAGCAGAAAACTAGAAGCGCTCTCAAGGATGATCTGCGATATATTGATTGTCGTAGTGTAATCTCGCGATATGCGAAAAAAAAAAGGGTTCATAAACTGCACAGTTGTGGGGTTTTTGCCCTCTACTATGGCGCCTTTCTTTCTGCTTGCTTTCCCTCCTTCCTAAACCCCTTCCATCACGGAGCGGTAGAGGTGTCCAACGAGAGGGCGACAATTACTTCACCTAAGTTCCCTGTCATCATAAAACATTTTCATTTTTCTTCGCAATATTTTCCCTTTCAAAGACTGTCCATTAAATTTAATTTCTGTGCCAGTAATGAACGTGAAACGAAGAAGCCACCACCCCCCAGATACGCAGTCCCAACAGCGAACGACTGCGTCACATACGACCCTGCTTCGAGCCCTAAATTTGTCGCCGTCTGCTCGCAGCCGTCATTAGCGGAGCCAACGCGGTCGCGGTCTTGCAGACGACACCTGACGGTTACAGGCTCGGCTGCCTGAGAAACGACTGGTCCGGCTAATGGATCGTACATACAAGAGGATGAGTATACGGTATGTGAAGATGGTCGTCTTCTTATAAACATTAGACGTTTTTGGCATACCGGAGACGAACTAACGGAGGTCTATACCGGTTTACTGGACCCCTACTGGGCATGCGCAAGAGGGGTCCGCTAGTTCGTCTCCGCTATGCGTCGTACTACCTGAGGTTGCGTAGCGACTCCTTCCGCCCTCTACCTCCTTACTATCGCTCTAAACAAGAATACACCTATATTGGAGTAAAGGAGGGTGTAAACCGTCCTCTAGAGTACTCTGTATTATAAAAAGGACGACAATTTACCCCTTTTTGCTCCTTGCGTGTTCAGAGAGCATAATAGCGTTCGTGTGCGTCTCGTCTGCGTCGAAAACGTGGGCGTGAAGATAAGAGAGAGCAAAGGCGAGGGAGAAACGGTTTCCCCTCCTCCTCCGCCCTCGCCCGAGAAAACCCGTGTTGTTGGGTGCGTCTGTAATGCGCGCAAAGCTTGCCTTTATTTCTGAAGCGAGGCCACGACCGCGGCCGGCAGGCGGAAGGCAGGAGGAGGAAGGCTCTCACACAGTCGCCTTGGGCTGCCGCTTAAATATAAATTCTGCCGATCCGACTGGGAAGAGTCTCTCATCTGGCGAGTTTGCCGGTTCCTAAATAAGCGGCGCGGCCGAGGGCGCTTCCCGTTTGCGCGAAAAGACGCTGGCGTCGTCGTTGATGGCGGTAACGGTGCCAGTGTGGTGGATACGGTGGCGGCGGAGCGAGCGGGTGACGTCGAGTAAGCGAAGTGTGTTTACGCGGAGTCTTTGAAACCGCGGGGTGAAACCACGTCGGAAGCAGTTCTTGCACGTCCCTGGGGAAATAGAAACAAAGAGGCTGAGTTAAAAGACGTGCTATGTTGCCTTGAGAAGCAAGTCGACTGAGCATACGCATATACGAAAGCAGAGAGACAGCTTCGGGTCGTTTGCTACAGAGCGATGTCGGCACAGTTGTTGCAATCAGCTGTGTACACCGTGCGTAGTAAGACGGAGGCACAACTTAATCATTGTCCGAAGTCAGATATTTCTCTGATAAAACAGCTGGTTCTCCCAATAGTGGTGTCGACCCTTATAAAAATGGTCCAAACGCTGTCTATAGACTACTTATAGACTACACTGCCTTCCTAGATATTTCCTTTTGTCTATTCATACTCCATACTCTCTATAGAAGAAAGTCTTCTAAAAGGGCATGACCATAAATCTAGATTGTCTATAGACTGTCCAGAGGATTTCTATTGAATTTGGTTAGTTTATAGGATCTGTGTAGAGAATGTCTGTAGACTTTATAGACGAAAGGCCTATGAACTCTCTATAGACTGTCGAAAGAATTTTTTTTTAAAGGGATCAGCGAGTCGGCGATAAATCAAAGTGCTGCTCATTTGATTAACTATCACTGTAATAACTTCATGGCTCATGTTATAAGCCATACTGCACTGCGAATGTGTATAGAAATTGTTCCAATACTTTGTAACTCCTAATATCTCAACGGTCATTAAGGAGATGAAGTGATGTGATCTGATGTAACCATGCAAGCGAAGTAGAGTGCGTGCACATTAAATAACAGTATAACAGCACTTCGATTTTTGTTCCACCCTATTAGAAAAGTTTTTTCTCGTGCTTTATTACTGGAAAATATTTTTTGCCGCAGTTGCATTCGTCACAGTCAGTTGTCTAATTTAGTTCATTTTCTTTCCTTTTGAGCAGTCATAACAGGCTCTGTCATGACATAAGTCATTGACATTAGGACGAATGCCTGTTAGGCGTTTTATCTTTTTCCGAGTGCCACCGTACGCTTCAGCTTTAAAAAAAGCGCAGTCTGCACACACTAACAAACTCACACGCGTACAATCGAGAGTAAAAGTTTGTTCCATTCAGATTCGCGGTAAAAAAAAAAAATTATTTCGGAGAAGGCACTACAGTCAATCGCATGGAATTCATGCAATTATAAAAGGACGTCCACGCTCCGTCTTCTTGTACGGCCGCGAGGCGGCGCTACAATACATTTGTTCTCGCACGCATGCATGCCGAAAACTTTTGCTGCCGACTGTACACAGACACACACACCCAGCAACGCTCGTTTTTACTCCGTCTACCTTCATTCTGGCGAAGGAACTGTCATCCTTGCCACGACGTCCGTATTTGATTGGACGTGAAGATTGCGCAATCCCCCCTTATAACAGCAACATCAGGGAGGCGTGCGGAGGCGTCTTGCCTCTCGTCAGCTCGACTGCGTCAAGGGTTGAAGGGCGCGGGAGGTCGCGACCCTCCACCACTGGGGTCACACAACGTACTCTCTGTGTAAGCAACCTCCTCACCCCTCCTCTCACCCCCACTTCACCCCTTCCTGCATGCACAAGGGAGCAGCAACGAGACCAGAAAGCAACAACGTCGGCGCCCTACACGAAGACGGATGGCCGACTGATCCTCGTCGAGGGTGATGATCCTTTTTTCGGGTAAGAGTTTATTTCTGGGGCGGTTACGGCCGAACGCACACTGCCCCCCCCCCCTCCCCCCTCCACAGCTTTCTTTTCTCCTCTCCACTGTGATACGGGGAGAAAGGCGAGAGAGGAAACCACGTTATGTACCCTGTGTGGACACCGTCTCATCCGAATCTTGCAGCGGGCCTGGAAGTTAGGTGCATCAAGGGCAGAATTCGCGAGGCTGTTATCGTTCATACCCCTTCATTTCTTTCTCGTGTACTAACTACATTTCACAAGAGGGCACTTCAAACGAGCTTAAGAGAGTCTCATAGACGGGACTAGGTTTCTGGTATGGATTGTTCTAAGCTTGAGTCATTGATCATCTAGGCGTCGCCCTACATATTATACCCTTCAGGGTTAGCTCTTATGGTAGATTTACATATAGTACGACAGTTATCGATAGTTCGCGCCCCCGAGGCAGGAGGAATGTTTTACTTTTCTTGCTTGAGCTGCGAAGATTTAGGAAAGTTATGAAAGCTGCCTAACTTGACATTTAGAACCTAGTATGGCCGCCTAATGCGGATGTGGACTCTAATTTATCGGGATCGCTAAATGATGGAGTGAACAGCGAGTCACGGGAAGGCATCGAACAAACAACGACCGCAGGATAAAGAGGTAAAGCCCGACCACTATTAAAGTGATCTATAGAGTCTATAGACGTCTTGTAGACTCTATTGCCTTCCTATAGATATTTCTTTTTGTCTAATCATATTCTATAGGCTGCCTATAGACAAAGGTCTACTAAAAGTGTATGGCCATAATTCTATAGATTCTCTATAGACTGTAGAAGGATGTGTATTGCCTATAGACTGTTCTTTAGGGTTTGTCTATGGAGAGTGTATAAACATTATAGACATAAGTCTATGGACAGTCTATAGACTGTCTAAATAATATTTTCTAAGGGGAGCAGCGCGCTAACATTGTATTGACACCGGCCCGACGTCGGCAAGAAATTGGTACTTAACGACAACCTTCTGCCGCTGTCACGCGTCTCACAGCTACGTCATCGTTGTGCCGATAATATGCCTCTTTCTCTCCGAGTTTGGAATTGGTTTTCTCTCGTTTGAAAGAAGCGCACGTTAGTACGACTATACGAGCGCTTCGGTGAATCGTACGCGGCAAATCGTACGGCTAATCGTAGAATACATTGACAAAGACCATCACAAATCCGTTCCTGGCGTGCGAACTATCGCCTAAATTTGGTTTGCCCCCGGAATAGCCAACTCCAGCAGCAGCAGCAGCCTTCAGAGCGTTGCACGGTTCTAAGCAGACCCCCGCACTGCGTCAGGCAGCCCAACTCCAAACCGTGCGACGCCACGGATGCCTTCGAGATGCATCTTCCTGCTTCATCTTCTATGTTTCTTTATTTGGTCGTGACGCGAAGAGGAGCCATCACTAGCAGCGAGGGGGGCCGAAGAGGGGGACGATGGGGGGGGGGGGGGGGGGGGAGGCAGAGCCGTCACTTGCAGTTTACCCGCGGCGAATGTGCTCGCTTTCGGCGGAGGCCCCGCTATTACAGGCACCGCCGCATCTGTGCGGAGTCGTTCCTTTTCCTACTCGCGCGCGGGCCTCATCAACCCCCTCGGCGCGCCACTCGCGTTTCCTAGTTGACGACCGAGTGTATGCAGGCAGGCAGAGGCGACTTCCAGCCGCCCCCGAGGGAGGGCGGGACGGTAGGAAAACGGAGGGAGGTGGGAGAGGGGGGGGGGGGGGGGGAGGTCTTCAAATAGTCACGGCTACGTAGCGGTAGGAAAAACCCCCCCCCCTTTGCCGGCACGCACACGAACTAAATGCATGAGGAGGCAGAAATGAGGCCCATTCCCCAATGGCTATAGCGATGAATGGCAGATATATTTCTCGGCGTTATCAGCCATCTATAGCTCCCGCTACGGCGATGATATCGATTCGGGGGTGAGAAGAGGCTTTTTCGCGTCCCGAACCCGACCGCTAATGCAACGCTCTTCCTTCTTGAGCTGTGTGCTCTCGAAGGCCTTTTCCTCGTTCTTTTTCCTTTTTTTTTTGCATGAAATGTTTATAGTTGCTGTCAACGAGCGCCGGTATAATTCGGTGATCCTTTTTAACTTTCGATTCAGTTCCGTTCTTATCGTTCGCTGCACCGACTGAAAGATCCCAGCGATTCCGGATGAGTGCCGGGATTCGAACTCACGTGCTCCTCGCATACGAGACGA
Organism: Amblyomma americanum; assembly: GCF_052857255.1. Classification (NCBI taxonomy): domain Eukaryota; kingdom Metazoa; phylum Arthropoda; class Arachnida; order Ixodida; family Ixodidae; genus Amblyomma; species Amblyomma americanum. Next base: position 24,845,943 of record NC_135506.1, on the reverse strand, counting down.
ATGCGCTATCGCTATACGCCTTTTTACCGCGGATCTTCGAGGCGCGGATTGCTTTAGCCAGTAAAGAAGGCAATAAAGAATGACCGCGGTAGCAAATCGGAGTCATCATCATCATCATCATCATCAGCCTGACTACGCCCACTGCAGGGCAAAGGCCTCTCCCATGTCTCTCCATGCAATTAACCCTGTCCTCTGCCAGCTGCGCCCACCCTATGCCTGCAAACTTCTCATCCGCCCACCTAACCTTCTGCCGGAGTGTAATCGTCATATTCTACCAGCCAATTTATCTGCGAAGCACAAGCAAAATCTCCCAAAATGCACTTTGTCAACAGTCGTGGTGTTACAAAGCAAAGAAATCTTCTTACCGGTCGCTAAAGGCGGAAATCGAACCGTATAGACCTTATAGACACAGAGGCCATTGTTTTTAATTTTTATGCTTCCGTATTTAACGCAAAACTAAAGCGGACAATCAGCGTAACGCACACATACACACATCCGCTGGAAATCGCCGCATTGGTGAAAACGTCAATAAGTGGCCAGAAATTTGCAGTGCACATATTATGCCCATATTGCTACGGCAACGAACAAACCGAGTTTACGTTTCCGGATCTGCTCACGATCCGTTAAAATCTTAGTGCGGCACCACAATCATACCACTGGTAACAGGGTCAAATTTAACACAGAACGAAGATAAATTTAAGATCGCTGTTACGACATGGTCTCACTGATACCACGGTAACGAAAACAACTTGTTAAAAAGTGCGCGACACTATGAAAGTAGAAAAAATCACTTGCCTTGCGCTTGTACCTCATGTTTAACGTGTGAGTCTTATTTTTTTATAACAAACAGCGTAAAAAACACAAGTACTATGGATCACTACTAACCCGCCCAACTCGCTCTGTACTTCTACACCGCCTGATTTTCTTCCGTGAGCCAGCCATCCAAGAAATGGGTTGAACATATCCGAAAGCTCGTAACCGGTACGAAAGACTTTCTCGTTTACTGAAGGCGTCTATTGGCAGTTTAATGCGTGCTGCCCGCACGAGATCTCGGCGATCCGCTTCCGATTTCTTTGATTATTTGTGCAGTCCACGATCAAGCAGTGTTGTACCGGCGATCTTGCCTCCGAGAAGGGCGTTCATAAAGTGATAAAAATCTTTTAAACGGCAAAAGTCTGACGAAAAGGGCTCCTTTGCAATGCATAAAGCGCGAGGCTACATGCCCCACGTCAGACTGGCAACAATGAGCAGGCGGAAACGGAAATGGCTGTTGAGCGCAAATGATGGGGTCAATAACCTATTTGATCTATAGACGACCTTCTCGTGAATGGCACGGGCGCGGTACATAATTAGGCAAGACCACATCGACGGCATCTGCCCAGGTCACGACCTTTGTGTAGCCATGACATCAGGGACCTATTGCCTACATTTCCAAGATTGAACTTGGGACAAAAGAGTAAGTCATCCCTGGCAAAAAAAAAGGTCTATTTACGCAAGGTGTAACGGTGCAAAATCAGATACAGTTACGGGCATTCCTAAGGGAATCCGATTATCCGACCTAGCGCTCTATGTGTGGCTTTGTGAAAACCAACGCGGTGAAGATGATGACGCAATTAAGCTTCAGTTGCGAGGTTATTGTACGGGTGGATGGTTCCTTATCTCCTGACCTCTTGACAGGAAAGGAACAAAAAAATACAGTTCATTCACAAATGAAATAACGGCAACAGCGTGTGAAAAGCGCTGCACTGCAGTTTCCAGGGTTTCGGTTAGGCAAGCAGTTCCTTTGACCTCGTTCCAAGGAGTTAGTTGCCACACTCTGCAAAGCAAGACCCCGCAGTACTCCGTGGCACATGCGGGCCCTCAGTTACGAAACCAGATAGGGAGTTAACTTTTGCCAATGATCCGCCACAAGATGGCGTCGAATAGGGCTGCGGTCATCGCACCCTAAGCAGCAAAGGGAGGATTGGGCAAGATGCCCCCTCGTCTCCTTACTAACGTTGGTTAGTTACTAACGTCACTATAACTAACCTACAAATTTTCTTTTGATTTAGTTTTTTTTCTTATGCAATGGCATTAGAAACCACATGGGGCCAGATGCGCCGTCAGTCATAAAACTTGCCCATTGGGTATAACCGCCGCAGTGGCTCAGTGGTTAGGGCGCTCGGCTACAGATCCGAAGTTCCCGGGTTAGAACCCGACCGCGGCGGCTGCGTTTTTATGGAGGCAAAACGCTAATGCGCCCGTGTGCTGTGCGATGTCAGTGCACGTTAAAGATCCCCAGGTGGTCGAAATTATTGCGGTGCCCTCCACTACGGCACCTTCTTCCTTTCATCTTTCACTCCCTCTTTATCCCTTCCCTTACGGCGCGGTTCAGGTGTCCAACGATATATGAGACAGATACTGCGCCATTTCCTTGCCCCCAAACCAATTATTATTATTATTATTATTATTATTATTATTATTATTATTATTATTATTATTATTATTATTATTATTATTATTATTATTATTATTATTATTATTATTATTATTATTATTATACCGGGAGCAGCGAAGCGGAGGTCAAAGCGTGCGAAGGACGCTTCATATCTTGACATAAACTCTATCTTGCCCTTAGTAAATATGCCGGCGCGCAATGTGTTCGCCGCCTCCACTTAACGACGTTACGGTTATCCCACACTGAGGTTCTTAATTTTTTTTTATTCGAGCCGCCACGGCGGCTCAGTGCATGTTAGAGTGCTCGGCTGCTGACCCAAAAAACGCGGGTTTGATCCCGGCCACGGCGGTCGCATTTCGATGGAGGCGGAATGCTAGAGGCGCGTGCGCTGTGCGATGTCAGTGTAGTACGTTCAAGAACCCCATTTGGTCGAAATTATCCGGAGCCCTCCACTACGGCTTCCTTTTGAGTCTGAGTCACTTTGGGACGTTAAACCTCATCAAACGGTAAACCACTGTCTTCTCTTCACTTGTCACCGTGTCTTCACAAGATTTAAGTTTTAAAATTTCCGCAAAAAATGTGCTTACGTAAGTTTCTATTAATGGTTTCAGGTTGGACTATGCGTAGCGATGTGTGGTAAAATAAAATACGGGGTGTAGGGTTAAAAAGAGAGCTAGGAATATCAGAATTGAGATTAGGGAACAAAATAGAGATAATAAGATTGTATTTGTCCTCTAGTGGGCGTGGCCTCGCTTGTACGATCACCACGATGGGTATGATGATGATGAGGCTGATTGTGGTTATGAAATTTCACTATTCACTACGGCCAATCAACTCCACTAGCACTGCAGCTACTAAGCAGTACCCAGACTTCATACCACCCCATGTCGCCCGTGCATTGATCTAATCTCTGTGGGGTTCCTGCAATGCAGACTCCACGAGTCTGTCGACAGCGACTCGTGAGCTTGCGACAGCATGTGATAAACTGCGCAGGATGACAATTAGGAGCGATCGGACGCCGTTAGCATCTTCCCGCCTATGCCAAGAGGCTTCTTTCTTTCCTTCGTCATCTTATTCCAACTTTTTTTTCTGCACGCCTCATCAATTTCCACCGCCTACGCTAACGAGTCTTCCGGTGAAATAAGCTAGAAGGCTAAGGTTTCGGGGATTGCGTTGCCGGGGCAACGTCCCGCACGGGTTGCGAAGTGCGCCTGACCGACGGTGGCGAAAGAGAGGCGAAAGGGCGTCTGGACGACGAAACCCTCTCCGGCGTAACCGTGGTGGTGCGAGGCGCACCGATGGACCTACAGCGCCACCTCCGTTGCACCGACGTTGCTCCATCCGACTCTTTCTTTCCCTGGACCCGTGGCGCGGTTGGGACATCCCAAGATTTTTTTCTTCTTCTCTCTTTCTCTCTCTTTCTTTCCCTCTGCTTCCGCGATTACCGTCTCGAATAATAATAATAATTGGTTTTTGGGGGGAAAGGAAATGGCGCAGTATCTGTCTCATATATCTTTGGACACCTGAACCGCGCCGTAAGGGAAGGAATAAAGGAGGGAGTGAAAGAAGAAAGGAAGAAGAGGTGCCGTAGTGGAGGGCTCCGGAATAATTTCGACCACCTGGGGATCTTTAACGTGCACTGACATCGCACAGCACACGGGCGCCTCAGCGTTTTTCCTCCATAAAAAGGGTAAAAAACTGCCTGTTGTCGCTTTTTCTTTCCTGCGTTCTTCTATAGCCTTCTTTCTTTCTTGCTTGCTGTTGGTCTTTCTTCCTTCCTTCGCTTTTTTTCTTCCATTTCTCCTTTCATTTTTCTTTCCCTCTTTAATTCTCCTTTATTTCATTCGTTTCATCTATCTTTATTCCCACATCACTTAATTGATAAATTTTCTAATTATTAACTATTTAGTTAATTAGCTCCAGTACTTCCTCTCTACTCTTTCTTTTCCTTTTCCTTCTTTTTTACGTCATCTCTCTCCTTCCCGCTTACTTGTTTGCCAGCTTCCTTCATCCTTTCTTCTTTCGTTCCTCCCTTAATTTGTCAATTCCTTCCTTTCTTTGCTCCCACCGTTACGTTTATTCCTTTCTTTCGTTCTTTTTCTTTTTCTGCACCCGTGTGCGCGTCCCTTTCTGGACGGTCGCTTCGCCCCCCGCTCTTCTCCGGAAATAGCGGACCCCTTCCCCCCTTCCTCTTCCTATTGCCGCCGAGCTCTTCGGAGCGCGTAACCACGACGTGTTCCTCTCTGTTGGTTCGCCGAAAAACCGCGCCGTTCCACGTCCACCGCTTCCCTTCCCCTCCTTCCCTTCCCCCCAGCCCCACACCCTCCCCTCAAGTCCTCGTGCACATCGTCGCGACACTGTATCTTAATCGCGGCAATCGAGTGCAAGCGTGAAAGTGCCGCTCTCGAGGGGGCCAGCCAAGGACCTGGCATGCAACGACCCCGCGCCTAACTGCAAGCCTCCCGTCTTTTCGGAGTGTGCCAGGTTGATACGGCAATAGCAGTATACAGTAACGGTTGCAAATTTCCAGTAATGCAGTCGAACCCCGTTATAATTTATTTATTTATTTATTTATTTATTTATTTATTTATTTATTTATTGTACCCTCAGGGCCAGAGGCATTACAGAGGGGAGTGGGTTTAGGATAAACAACAATGAAATAGAGTACAGTGAAAATAGGTATTACAAAGAAATGCTTACAAAGAAATGAAAGTGCTTATAACGAATTAATGGATATAACGGAGGAATGACGATTCCTCTTGGAAGCTCGGTCAACACTCGCTATAACGAAGCTAGGGCTATAACGAAGTAATCGGCGGACCCCTTAAACCTCGTTATAACGGGGTCCAACTGTAGTAAGATTAGTAGTGGTAAAGTTAGTATCGCCATAAACAGAAAAAGAGTAAAAATGGGAGTAAACTCACCGCTAGCTCAAACCCTTTTTAAAAGGGTGCGCTAGAATACAGCTTTTACTTATTCCGGAGCCCTCCACTACGGCACCTCTTTCTTCCTTTCTTCGTTCACTCCCTCTTTTTTTGTCCCTTCCCGTACGGCGCGGTTCAGGTGTCCAACGATATCTGAGACAGATACTGCGCCATTTCCTTTCCCCAAAAACCAATTACTTCCTTTATACTCACATATAGGCGTAGTCGGATTTAGAGTGTAGAATTCAAGTTAATGGTAGCGGCACAAGTATGATGATGATGATTTTTAATGGCGCGAGAGTAAAGGTTGCCTCAAGAGGTTCGTGGCGTAAAGCGTTTTGCTTTACGCGAAGCGAGACCAAATGCCCATTTTCCCAAGCGTTTCACAGAACGGAAGCCGAGCTCTCACATGGCCAGGGACAAGCCTGCACCCATTGGAAGACTGGTGGCCCATGCTCAAACCACCTGGCAGAGGTAGCGGAAGTAGCGGAATTAGTGATAGCGTATACCAGCAACAAAATTGAGGAAGCGGTAGTAGTAACATAGAGAGTCCGGATTTATAAGGCTTGCTAGCAAGTAAGGAACTTCCCTGAATAAATCGGGCCATGCCCATAAAAGCTACACAAGATTGCTGTCATTTGCTTGATGTGGTGTCTCAAAGCCGCGCGTCCTTTCCTATTTCATAATACCTTTCATCACGACTGTTTTCTTGCGCTATTACTCATTCGTCGCGTATCGAATCATGCACATGAGCTACTGTACAGCATTTGCGCAAGAACCTTATAAGACCCATTCATTCCATGCATATATCAGAACGGTGGAATCGTTTTGCCATCTAGCTTCAGTTACTTTACCAGTGTGCAGTACGGTAACTACTTTTAGTTAGTTTTATAATGACCCAGCATCCGGAAATTAGGATGAGGAGGACGAAATGACGTGAGAGTAGACATGGAGGAAGATGACATCAGAGTTGAAAAAATGAATCAGGTGTGAGGTCAACAACAACAACAACAACAACAACAATCAGGGTGGGAGCGAGATAGCTCCCTGGATCTTTATAAGCCTAGTTTGAGCTATGTAGTGAAGATTGCCTGCAGATCAGACATGATTTTATATTTTACCTTGACTAGCGCGTACCTGCTAGTGGTATATTCGTTTGAGAATTCCCTCAACAGGCTTTAGACTCTGTTTTAATTTTTACCTCCATCTCATCATTGCACTGATCTGGCGATTTTTCGGAAAAAAAAAAACATTTTCTTTTTACTCTACGTGTAGGCTCCATATGCTTCTATAACTGATGCATATTCTTTATCAAAAGTTTAGAGTCAGATGAATGAGCTTATTGGGAATGCCGTGCGACTCGTTATACATCCCGCTTTCCAACTCTCTTTAGTGTGAGAGGAACTGCACCTGCGTGTGCGTGCGGCTACATGTAATATGCGCTGTATTTTGTGTTCTACTCTACTGTACCGTACTGACCCCGTCAGCTGCAATGCGCGCGTACTCAACTGAAGAGAAAAACATCATACACAACAATTCTGGACAAAAACATTTTTTTAACGAAAAACAGTTTACGAACACAATTTCTTTTTTCATATACTGCAAGATTTCACTATAACAATCAATATATCCGCCGATCTCCCGTCGGCAGGCTTGTTTTTTTTTCTTCCTATTAACGGTTTTGCTATTGTCAAAGACGTTCCCTATTGGTTTTCTGTGGATAAACGCGAGCGATGGAAAAAAAAGCTGCAAAAGAAAGAGTTTGCTACATATCACAAGAATGGACCATTAGCTTCAATATTTACATAGCAGTACATTACACTTTTTTTTTTCAATATTCAAAATTTCTGTTCAAGAATTCTGTCCTAGAATTTTGGACATGTCACTCGCTCTGTCCGTGCTCCCAGCGTATTCCCGCAGTGTCGCTGCACGCCTGTCGGCTCTGTCCAAACGGGCGCGAAGGAGGGCAGCGCTTCTTTTCCGGCCCTCGATTTCCCGCGTTTTCAGAAGCGCGCGAAACGGAAAAGGCGCGAACCTTCGCATCTGCCTCCGCCGCCACCGGCGAAGTCGACCTCCCCGGAGCCCCGAACGACACAGGAATAGAGAGAAGCGGACTTCCACGAAGCGGGCTGGTTCTTCTTCAAGCACCGCGGCTAAGTGGAA